>NW_015175368.1:506594-537909 GCF_001447785.1 Gekko japonicus
CCAATGCTGCCTTCCACAGGATCCACCCCCCAAATCTCCAGGTATTTCCCTCCTTACAGCTGGCAACCCTACTTTCCCCTCAGTGCCTGTTGGTAGGCAACTAAGCTTGGTCCTGTCACCTACTTTGGCCTTTGGGAGAAAACACATTAGGGCCAGTCCTGATAGGGTTGCCAACTCAAGATGGGGAATTCCTGGAGATTTGAGGGATGGAGGCGGAAGAGGGTGAGGTTTGAGGAAGGGTGGGACCTCAGACAAGTACAATGACATAGACTCCACCCTCCAAACCAGTCAGTCCCTCATGGGGAACCATTGTTGCCAATCTCCAGGTGAGGGCTGGAGACCACTCAGAATTACAACTGCTCTGCAGAAGGGAGGGCAGAAGTCAGCTGAAGTCAAAGGGGCAGATAATGGTAGGTTGATGGTTAGCTGGGAAGGAGATGGGGTTGCCAACTACATGCTGACAAATTCCTGGGGATTTGGGGAGGGTGGGGTTTGCGGAGGGGTGGGACCTCAGACAGGTAGAATGCCATAGACTCCACGATCCAAAACAGCTATTTCGTCCTAGTAACAATTGCTGCCAATCTCCAGGTGAGGTCTAGAGATTACTCAAAATTACAACTCCTCTTCAGTTAGCAGAGATCAGTTCCTCTGGAGAAAACAGTGGACTCTGTCATTGTACTCTGCTGAGGCCGCCACAGCAAATTGACACTGTTTGCCCAAAGCCGGTGCACTCTCCCAGAGCCTCTTTCTAGATCTCGGTGTATTTATTTCCAGAACGGGCCTTATTCCTAGTAATAATATAAATAATTAAGTTCTCCAAGTGATCCGTAACTAGCTGATTTATCATCTGAGTTTTGATGGCATTCATCAAGCTAAAACCTCTCTGGCAATCAACACTTCAGGCTTGAAAAGCTCCACAAACATCTGGAAGATTTAGTTCACTGAATTGTTCTTGCGTTGTTGTTTTTTTAAAAACTGATGTAACTACTGTTATTTTATCCTTGAGACAATTCAATGTGTACTCACTGCTAAGATACAATAACCGTCTCTTATTTAAAACAAAAAACACACACAGTAAAAAGGACTTAAGATAGCAAATGGGAATATTATTTTTAAAATTAAACTTTACAAACTCATGACATCAATTTGCAAAGTTTTGTTTTATATGAAACTTATTCCATTCATGAATTAAATGACTGATTAAAAGGTTGTTTGTTTGTTTTTAAAATCCCAGAACAACCTAAATGAAAGCTTTGTATTTGACTGAGAAATGAGTTTTAAGCTACCATTGTAACTCAAGGTACTTAGGAAATTATTCAGTTCAAGAGCTGACTTTAGAGCCACCACTCAAATTCAATTTCAGTTCCCGAGTTAGATTTTACCAAAAAGCCTAAGGTAGCACCAACAGCAGATTTAGAGAAAAATGTAACAGTTGAGCAACAGAACTATAATTGGTTAGTGACACCAAATTAAAATAATGGGCAGCAATAATTGTCTAAGTTTTTTTAAAAAGAAATATACAATTTGGGGAAATAAGTCACTGTACACTACAATTTGGAGGCTGTTGAAGTGACAAATCCAGAGGCAGTACAGTGCAAGACATGCTTTTCCAGCTATAACTTCAAAGCAGGGGTGTAAATGAAATTAAAGCTTTGTTGTCAGAAGTCAATTTACTTTTTAGCATTTAAGAAACACCAGAATATTTATTTATTTATTTAATTCCATTTATACCCCGCCCTCCCCGCATATAATTAAGTATTGCAGACAGTTCTGTTCACATATCTCTTTCTGAACACAAACTTTAAAAACTGTAAAGAACACAAGCCACTCCCCCCCCCAGACACCTAACAGTCTTTTGACTGCTGAATCAGCATCAGTAGTGTGATTTAAAAACTGTAAAGAACACAAGCCACTCCCCCCCCCAGACACCTAACAGTCTTTTGACTGCTGAACCAGCATCAGTAGTGTGTAACCAGAAACTTGCAGGCAAGAGAAACCACCTCTGAAATCTTGCTTAAGATAAGAATATCTGTGTCCTACAGGCAACAGAAGGTTCTATACGCACCTGCTATACTGTGTCAAAATGGCTTCACTAGAAATGAAAAGTATGCTAAAAGCATGTGCAGAGTCCAGGCTAAGGAACCAAATAAAACAAATTCTACAAAAGTTGTGAGAGGCAGATTTAATAGCAATTCCAGGCAAGTGCTTTAGCAAGCTGACTAGGCAAAGCATGCAAAGATGAAATTATGGCTCCAGACGTTTAGAAGTAGGGCACACATTTGTGAAAATCAGACTGAAGTCAATTGCTTGCTGAATATATATAAACCATGCTGTAGCTTCCTCCAGTAAAGGCTTTTTGTTTGTTTGCTTGTTTGTTTTAAAAAACAGTAGACTCGATAACTGATCCACAAGCCCAGTTCTCCCTTCCTGAAATAGACACTGAGTTATTCCAGCAATCACGTTCTCACAAGGACTGGAAGATTCTTTCCAAATTTGGTGTGTGGGGGGGTGCTGAGCTCACACACACACACACAAAGCTGCCCCCAAGCTCCCACCCTGCTTCTCAACTTTCAGCAAACTGCCAAGGCTTTACAAGAGAAAGGAGGAGACTGCCGGAGAAGGGGGCTTGCCAGACAGGAGATCACCTCAGAGTGTTTATTTGCCCAGACCTCCCCAAGGAGGAGACACTCAGAAAGTCCATTTCCTTGCACCCATCCCCAATAGCTTAGACTTCCTCAGAAGAAAACCCAGAACAAAGATCCAGGAGACTTAATTCCCAGGGAGCAAGCACAAGTATTCTCTCTTACACACTCACACATGCCCCTCACTTTTTAAAAATCCCAACTGCCCAGATCACTCACTCACACACACACAGACACTGTTTGTTGGGAATTCACCTCTTCTGCATGTCCAGCACCTTCACCTCTACCAAGATACTCTTCTGGAGAATAGTTTTGGTCCTCTGCAACCCGCACCCCAGAAGGAAAAGAAAAAAAAAAGTGCAAATCTCAGCATAGGAGGGGGAACAAAGAACCCTCTTTGGACAGGCTTTTACCACAGCCAAAGCTCCTAGCAGGAGGAGGGGGAAGGGAGGAGGAGGAGGAAGAGAAGATTGGATTTATACCCTGCCCTTCACTACCTGAAGGAAACTCAGAGTGGCTTACACTCTCCTTTCCCTTCCCCTCCCACAACAGACAACCTGTGAGGTAGGGGGGGCTGAGTTCTCTTTCTCATGAGAGAACAGCTCTGAAAGAACTTGTAACTGACCCAAGGTCACACCAGCAGCTGCATGTGGAGGAGGGGGGGGTCAAACCTGGTTCTCCCTGCTTAGCTTTTCACCCACTGCAGGCTCCACCCAACAGTGCAAGGCTTGAGCTCTGTACACACATTACAGTCAACATATGTATGTCTGTTAGTGAGAAAGAGCCTCCAAGCATATATATATATGGGAACCAGTACATGGAAAAATAAGGGGTTTGAATCTCATGTTCAGCTGTACTCATGACCCTTGAATGCATGGATCACTAGATGTAATTTCTGCAATTGTAAAAGTCCCAACTTCAGGACCCATATTTCTCCCACACTATACAGTTTCCAATACAGAATGTCCTTTGCACTTGTCTAGTAACTTATCACTTAACTCTTTCCTAGCATATTCTCTCAGTTTGTCACAGCTGTCAAGTCTTCTTAATTTGATTTTATGAGTCCAGTGGCAGCCACTTTAAATAAGTAAGACAGGGGATGGGCTAGGGCCGGACCTGCCAGTTCCTGCATCATAGCATCACCCTCCCTTGACCCATGCCATGTGGTCGGACTGATTCCCAGTTGGCTGATGCTGGGAGGACAGGCCTTTTCCTGCCAAACAATGTGGCCAGCTGGCCGCTCCCTTCTCTTCTTGCTCCCACCGGCCGCCCCAGGTCACGAATGGCGGCTGGCTGTTAATTCAGTGCTGCGCTCATAATGAAAACTGAAGTATTTCTAACTACTGCATCATTTTGTTTATAGGCATGAGCATGCAAGCTTTGTATTAGGGTGTCATCACTTGAATCACTTAACATCCCCACAACAATTTTGCTTGCCGGAGACATATTCCTTTGGGATGTTATTATTCAGTCCTCAAAGGGGCAAATAACATGCCTGGGGCCATTTCAGGTCAGGAGAATGGCACAGGGGACGGTTAAAGCCTTTTCTGCATCGACACATGGTCTCAATCCAAATCAGGTCCTTGAACTACTGCATAATTAAGTTTCCACAGGGAACTCCCAGCTGCTGTTCCACTTTTGGCATCTAATTTGGCCCTGTCATTTAATTCTTTCAATGTCTTTAAAATTTAACATATCCACACATTGGCCCCGTTCACACGGAGCAGAAGCCACGCTAAATAGACGGAAGAGAGGCGGAGTTACCTGGCACGATCACACGGCAACATCTGGGGAGCGTAGAGCTCCCGTGGTTGAACTGTGGCGAACCGCCGATAAAATGGAGCAAAAAACTAGTACCTCGGAGGTACTAGTTTCCGGAAACTGCGGGGCAAGGGCGGGCGTCTGATCGCGTTTCCGGTGGCATCCGGCGCCCGTCCATGTCCCCTTGCGAAGAAGGTTTGTTTTTTTTCCCAAGTCTCCGTGGTTGCGCATAAGCACTCAACGGAGCATGCGCATTCGTAGTGTACACAAAAAAAGAAACCCAGTTCGCCGTGCCGCGCGCTTCTTCGTTGCGCGCAGGCATGTGTTGTGATCGACGCCTCTCCGTAACCACGGAAGCTCCACGGTACCTCCACAGAACCTCCACAGGAGGTATGATCACTTTACTGCGTGTTAGTTTGCCCCGGGGCAAACAGCCACACTTCTCCCCCGCAGTTTCCTGCGCGTGTGACCGGGGCCAGTATAGCATTTCCTTCAGAAACAGCAAAAACCCCTTCCCCAGCAAATCTCATTTATGAACTGCCCTTCAGCAATTCTCAGCAGCTATTTAAGGAATTCATAGTAAGAAGAAGAGCAGAGACAGAGATGCCAGCTATAGGTACTGTTTTCTTTCCTCATATCATACAAGGAAGGGAGCATTAAATACTGATAGCACACCTTTTAACTCAGTTATACTGAGCATTGGCTTTAGTTCCATTTAACTTAAAAATAACCTGATGCACAATTCATTTGAGTAAACCACTGGTTCTTCCATGTCCATACTTCCAATTCAATGTCAGTTATTATTTGAAAACAATGATGGAAAAGGAAATTAGTTTTCCTGTTAGGCACCAACCATAAAATATATTTTATAAGGCTGTTGAACTCTTTTAAATTGGAGAGATATTTAGGAAGAGGCATTGCTAGGATGAAGTCTCTCAACCAGCACATTTCTAACAACCCTTCTCTAGAACACTTCTCCTTAGAACAGAGCTACTATTTCCCCTGCAGCAAGGCTAACCCTCTTTCATAATTTAGAGGTGAAGATATCAGAGTGTTAGTGCTGCACTGGCACTAGTAAAAATAGCAGCATTGGGAAAAAAAGTTTACAGGGCTGGTTTTCTTTTCTTTTTTTCTAAACCTACATTTTATGGTTTAAAAAAAAATCTGTCTGGAATGGCTGGAAGCCTCTGGTCTATCAAAGTGAACCCTTGGTTTAGACACTTCTTGCTGGTAAATAAAATGGCCAATCTCATAAACTGGATTATTAATTCTCTATGAGTTTTATAGGTCTTTCCAGGTGCATATATATTTGTTCTTTTATGTGGCTACTGTAAAATGTTCTACTACAGACAAAGCTTTGTAAGCTATGTAAGCCACAATTAGAGAATCTCATGATGCTCCAGACACAAAGATTTCACATATTAATAATCCTCAGATTCTGAACCTTACTATTCTTAGGGGAAGAAAATGTGGTGGTGGGGGATTCCCCTCAAGATCACTTCAAACAAAACAGCTTTAATCGTGTGAGCCAAGCAATGGGCTGCAAGAATAGGAACTGATGTAAGCAACGTTTTTATTTTTAGCTCTAAAGGGGGGAAAATGCAACAGACTGTTATCATAAAATAATCCCTTCATTGGGGTAATTAAATGACTAATATAAACCCCTTGGGGTGCACTTTGCTTTATGGGAAAGAAAACTTATTTTGTCACGTTAGGAGACTCCCCCCCCCCTCCCCTTACAGCACTTACTGTGAAACACAAGATCTGGAGCTGCAGCTCAGCACGGGGCAATGAATCTGTTTTTAGAGCAGCTCAGACACTGTAATTTTCTTCTTGATGCTGGCAAGCAGTATTCTTCATTATTTTATTGTATCCCTAATCTGTGGGTTGGTAATACAGGGACACATTCAGCTTCCTTTTATAGCAAGTGTTGCTCGTTTAACATCCGGTGATTTGTCCCAATGCAAGACAGCAAAGGGTTTGGCTCGGAAGCAAATGCACATGTGCGTGGGCATAATGGTGCCCCTGTTTAGCAATTTTATTGAAATGAAATTATGACACAATTAGATGTATAGACTTCAGGAAATCTCCTAGCTCTCCAAATAACCTGTGTTGTCACAAAAAGTGATTTGAAAAGAGAGAAGGCATGCAGCTGACTGCTAGTAATGTTTTATTTTGCTGTCCTATTTCAAATGTGAAAAGAGAAGTTCATGTTCCAAAAAAATTGTCTCTACAAGTTAATAGTTATTTTATCTGGGGATATCCCTGTGATTCTTAAACAGGAAAACAGTAGGGGGGGATAATAAAATGTTAGAACAAAATGCTAGCCTTCAGGCATCTGTAGTGTAAAATCCATCAATAGATTTGCATTTTGTTAGTCCTCTGTTATGTCAAAAACACCACTTCTTTCCCTCTCCCATTTGTTATTTAAATTGGATTAATATTTAGATATGTAAATCCAGAATATGGCTCAGGAGGAGGAGGGACTCTGCCTCCCCCTTACAATGTTTTCCTGAGACAAAATGATCTGGAAGTTTTGTTTGCCCAGTTGGGGGGCCACATGTGCAAGTATTTCGAGGGATTATGAATGAAGGAGAAGCAAATTCACATACCTAATCCTTATGCTATTTTGTGGGTTGGACAGCCATTGCAGCTGACGCAAGGAACTTACCACAGTAAGAGGCCACAATGTTGACAGTTGTCCAGAGAGTCACCCCCATGAAGCCAAGCATCCTAATTTAGTTGTACCAGGAATGGGCATAAATCATGCTCATCTCAATGTAACTCCAAACACCCATTCTATTGAAAGCAGTATATCGTATAATGGCCCTCTACAATCAGATGTATATAATTGATGTACATCTGATTTATGCTGTTTCCAGATCCAATTAAGGAGATTAGTACTGTGCTACTGTGCGTGGATCTCTATTGGATTTTGACTGGTTCCTTTGTCTTCCCATCTATAGATCTAAATAAAAAAACCAAACAAAACACCTTGCTCTTTCAAGAATGGGTCCTTGCTTGCCAGCACATTCTTTTTATAGTAAAAAAGCATCCACTGTATCAAAACAAAATAAAAAAAGAATAGGAGCAGAATATGCAAACTGCCATTGTTTTACTGCCCCAAATAGTTCTCAGTTGAGATAAGATGTGTACAGGAGCAGAGTTTAATGTTAGGAGGCTTGTAGAGCTGGCCATTTTTAATTGCGATACTCCCTGAAATATAAATCATACAGCAAAACACAGAGAAATCACTTTCACATTAACTAAGAGTACTCTTCTCTTTCCAATGGCAGTGCAAGTATTCCAATCAAGGAGAAAAATAGATGTGTAGAGGAAAGATGAAGAGCTACAGAACTCATCCAGAGCTTGAATCATTCCCTGTAGACCTTCATGCATCATTTCCATCTTCATACACCACAGGGAAGCTGCTCAGGAGTCAGCACAGTAGAGACACTTATTCCAGCAGCAATAATAGCCAAATAACACACTCACTCTACATTTTTCTCTTTTTTAGCCACAAAGGAATTGTGGTTTTCCATTATATGTGCTATACTCCATTCTGTGCTACCTTTGCTTTATGTAGCTTGTAAAAGATAGAATGTTTTTTACTCATTTTAGGGCCACAATTTATTCAGCTATTTCAGCCTCATTTCTCCATTCATATTCCCTATATAATTCATCCAGAATAGGTGAAGGCCACTGTAGCGGAGAGACTTCTTAGAGAGGTACCTGCTTCTTAGATAGCTAAGTAATGTAGATGTGCAAATAGAAAGACCTGCAATCTGGTCCTAAACAGTGTTCCCTCTAAGCTGAGTTAGTGTGAGCTAGCTCATAGTGTTTTAGCCTCCGATGCACACATTTTTGTCTTAGCTCAGGAAGGATGGCTCCAGAGCAAATTAATTTATGCAGAAGCCAAGCTACTGACTCACAACTAATGCCAGTAGCTCAGAAAGTAGAATTTTTGCTCACAAGACCCCACAGCTTATAGGGAGCATTGGT
This sequence comes from Gekko japonicus, assembly GCF_001447785.1. Classification (NCBI taxonomy): domain Eukaryota; kingdom Metazoa; phylum Chordata; class Lepidosauria; order Squamata; family Gekkonidae; genus Gekko; species Gekko japonicus. Next base: position 515,000 of record NW_015175368.1, read on the forward strand.
CCTAAATGTATCTGAGGGATGGAAGGCACCAAAATTCTAGGGGTCACACCCTCAGCTCCAAATGCCTGATTTTCACTTTACAGCAACTGGAAGAACCAATTTATTTGTGACACTGTATGCTAAGAGCACATATGCAGTACATCTTGTAATAAAGTGGGTGCATCATAATATTGTTCTCTCAGGTGTCCAACTTATTTTTTAGCCTGATCTTACTATGCCAGTGTGAGCATGTCCGCTGACATGCAACCTGGTTATGTGGTATAGTTATCAGTCATTACCATACAATGAACTCTACACACAGCATATGAAAGTGACTTACACTGAATTAACTCTTTAGCGCCTCTGCCTGTCATGCCTATTAAATTTTATATAAGTTATAAATAAAAGTTATTGCTATTGACTGAGAAACTCACAACCAGAAGCTTCATACATTGCTTCCTTCTTTGAATGGAGTGAATCTTTCTTAGGTGACTTGGTTAAGAGCTTAGAGGACCTTCTGGGCCCAGCTTTATTGCTGAAAAGATTAGTATGGAAGGAAAGAGTACCTTTTCCAGTTATATCAAATAAAAACCTCAAAACAAAACATTTGTCTTCCCTTCTAGACTGAAGTGAACTAGCCATAGGGATGGACATGAACTGAGCAAACACATTTCATGGTGGTTTGTGGCATTACTCGTTTTACAAACCATCATGAACTTTTAAGAGCTAAATGAACCAGTTCAGTTGGTGAGGTTCGTGGTGCTGTAGAACCCCCAGGCATGCTAGAGACACCAAACTCACAGAGATCTCCAGCTGACTCTCCTCTACCTGCCATCCAAGTTTAGTGAGGATTGGATTTATGGGATCCAAGTTATGGTCCCCTCAAGAAGGTGTCCCCATTCTCCATTGTTTTCAATGGAGGGGGGAAAAACAGCCCAAAAAGGAAGCACAATAGAAGCCGAGCAGTACAGAATCAAAGTCCCAGGGAATCTCTGCAGTAGAAACTGAAGGTGGGGGGAATTTTTGCAAGCCCAGAAGAACCAGCGCCAAAAGGACTGCAGTAGAAACTTAATGCTCAGCAGAACCCATTACCACTGGCATTGCAAGCTTAAAAGGACACAACAAATCCAAGCAAGGGTTCAAGCTCTGTGCAAGAAAATGGGAAAGGAACACAAAGGAACCCCGACAAAGGGGGGGGGGACCTTTTGAAAATAACAAGACTGGTTTGAAACTGACAAGTGTGTTTCCAAGGCTGGAAAATTTCAGACACACAGCTGTTGCTTTGAGGTTTAGTAAACATTTTGTTTGAGTGGAGACAGTCTGTCTGTGACTGTCTGTCTGTGACCTATTCACCAACCAGCACGAGCTTCCACATACTCCTTGGAAGTTCATGGAAAGTTCGTGCTAGTTGACTTGCCACGAACTTCACTTTGTGAACCATAAACCAGCCAAAATTTGTCACAAACTTTAGTTCATGAGCTGGTTCGTGCCCATCCCTAGCTAGCCACACTAATTCAGGCTGCTGTAATTTTGTGACTGAATTAAAATAACGTAATCTACATGGGGCAGCCCTTGCAGAAAGCCTGGAAACAGAAATTGGTGCAGAATATGGCATCTTGACTCTTGAGTGGATCTAGCCATTCTGAACATGTAAGAGAGACTGTAGATCATCTTCTCCTGCTCCCTATTTGTTTCTAAGCTCAATTTACAAAGATGGTTCTTTCCTCTAAAGCCCTTCACAGACAGGGGCCCACCTACACCAACCTGTGTGACAGTTACATTTCTCACAGCTGGGTGTTGAGAGCCACTAAGAGTCACTATTCAAAGATTTCTTCTACACCTCCCCTCAAACATTTAAAGAAACACAAAATTAAGAAGAAAAGAAGGAAAGAAAGGGGATGAAATATGCCCCAATGACTTCCGTGCATTTTATTTTTCTGTAACTTCATTGTTCCTTCTTAGCATGGCAAACCAGAGAAAAATAGACAGGCATGCATATGGGATCACCTATCCCCATGGAACAGAGGAGGAGAAAACTCTTTTGGAATCTAGATTCTCTTACTGGAAAACCAAGTAGGTATTCTCTTTTGGAATCTAGATTCTCTTACTGGAAAACCAAGTAGGTATTCCCTTGCTGTAAGAGAGACTTCAAGTCAAGAAGAGGGCTAAAGTGAGTGATTTGACAGGCTTTAAAAAACTGGGATAGCTCAGCAAACTTAATGCTGGCTGCTCCCTTTTTCTTGCACAAGAACAAAATGAGGCAGGAAGGCTACTTGTCTTTCTGAGGCCTGTATAATTGTGTACCTCTACTCCCCCCCCGCGCCAGTTCACTCTATTAAATTTGCACTACAGCATTTTATGTTAAAATCACAGGCTAGTAAGGTCAGCTTCAGTCTGATTATGGCTGTTGTCCATAGTGGTCCCCACTTTGTAGAATGGCCTCCTGGAGGACGTCAGAATGTGACTTTTACTGTTCATTGTGTTGAAATTTTATGATGGCTAAATATTTCTCTCTGGCTGTGGATGACCGCTTCCTGTTTTATTGTTGAATATTGATAGACAGCTAAATGCATTTTTTGTATCTGTCTTCACTGTGGAAGATGAGAAGTGCTTGCCCACTCCAGAACCGCTGATTTCGGGAGGGGTGTTGAAAGACCTGAGTCAGATTGAGGTAATGAGAGAGGAGGTCCTAAAACTGATAGACAACTCAAAAACTGATAAATCACCAGGCCCAGATGGCATACATCCGAGAGTTCTGAAAGAACTCAAATATGAACTTGTGTTATCTCCTTACAAAAATATGTAATCTTTCCTTAAAATCTGCCTCCATTCCTGAGGACTGGAAGGTAGCTAATATCACTCACATCTTTAAAAAGAGTTCCAGAGGAGATCCGGGAAATTACAGGCCAGTCAGTCTGACATTGATACTAGGTAAATTGGTGGAAACCATTATTAAGGAAAGAATTAGTAGGCACATAGATGAACAAAACCTATTGAGGCAGACTCAACATGGGTTCTGTAAGGGAAGATCTTGTCTCACTAACCTGTTAATGTTCTTTGAGGGGGTGAACAAACATGTGGACAAGGGGGATCCAATAGATATTGTTTACCTTGACTTCCAGAAAGCTTTTGATAAAGTTCCTCATCAAAGGCTCCTAAGCAAGCTCAAAAATCATGGGATAAAAGGACAAGTCCTTTTATGGATCAAAAACTGGCTAATTAATAGAAAACAGAGAGTAAGTATAAATGAGAAATTTTCTCAGTGGAGGGTGGTAAGCAGTGGGGTACCACAGGGATCAGTACTTGGTCCACTGCTTTTTAACTTGTTCATTAATGATTTGGAGTTGGGAGTAAGCAGTGAAGTGGCTAAATTTGCGGATGATACGAAGTTGTTCAGGGTGGTGAAAACCAGTGAGGATTGTGAGGCACTCCAAAGGGATCTGTCAAAGATGGGCAAGTGGGCGTCAACATGGCAAATGGGGTTCAATGTGGCCAAGTGCAAGGTGATGCACATTGGAGCCAAAAATCCTAAATATAAATACACATTGATGGGGTCTGAACTGGCAGAGACAGATCAAGAGAGAGATCTTGGAGTTGTAGTAGATAACTCACTGAAAATGTCGAGACAGTGTGTGACTGCAATAAAGAAGGCCAATGCTATGCTGGGGATTATTAGGAAGGGTATTGTAAACAGATCAGCCAATATCATAATGCCGCTATATAAATCAATGGTGCGACCTCATCTGGAATACTGTGTGCAATTCTGGTCACCACACCTTAAAAAGGATATTATAGCTTTGGAAAAAGTGCAGAAAAGAGCAACTCGAATGATAAAAGGGTTGGAACACTTTCCCTATGAGGAAAGGTTAAAGCGCTTAGGGCTCTTTAGCTTGGAGAAAAGACGACTGAGGGGTGACATGATCGAGGTTTATAAGATTATGCATGGGAAAGAGCAGGTAAAGAAAGAGGTACTTTTCTCCCTTTCTCACAATACAAGAACCCGTGGGCACTCCATGAAATTGCTGAGCGGTCGGGTTAGAACGGATAAAAGGAAGTACTTCTTCACCCAAAGAGTGATTAACACTTGGAATTCACTGCCACAGGAAGTGGTGGCAGCTACAAGCAGGGCCGAGTTGCTTGCCGCTCGGCCCTCACTGCTCTTTTCCCCCCCCCGCGGCAGCGGGAGACCGGCTGCAGAGCATTCCCTGCGCATGCGCAGGGGACGCACTGTCAGTTTCGGGGGATTTAAACATCCCTCCGATATTTTTACAGGGACCGCCCCACGTGTGCACAAAACTCTCCCTCCCCTCCAGTTGCCTCCGATGTGCGGAAATAAGTATCCACACACCAGGGGGCGACTTGGCTATTAGATATATAGATGCATGGGAAAGAGCAGGTAAAGAAAGAGGTACTTTTCTCCCTTTCTCACAATACAAGAACTCGTGGGCACTCCATGAAATTGCTGATCGGTCAGGTTAGAACGGATAAAAGGAAGTACTTCTTCACCCAAAGAGTGATTAACACATGGGGGGGGTCAACAGTGGGAGGGCTTCTAATGTCCTGGCCCCACTGGTGGACCTCCTGATGGCACCTGGTATTTTTGGCCACTGTGTGATACAGAGTGTTGGACTGGATGGGCCTTTGGCCTAATCCAACATTGGCATCTCTTATATTCTTACTGATGCATATGTGTAAGTCTCAATGAGTCTCCTTTGGGCAGAAAGTGCAGAGTATACATTTTGAACAAATATTTTTTAAAATATCAGATGCAAGACTGACACGACACATACCCAGGGCTGCCAAGAGCCGCCATGGACCCCTGGACAAAGTTTCCATCTGCCCCCCCCCCATATTACCCTCATCCAAACCAAATATTATAACAACAAATCACTTGGATTGCTGTTAGCATGGATCTATAATAATGCCAGGATCCACATATCCATCTGCCTGTTGATTTGTGGCAGGCATAAGCAGACCTGTAGCCAGGAATTTTTAATTCAGGGGGTCTATAATTAAGTTGGGGGGCACTGACTTCACAAAATTAAAATAAATAAATTAAAATAACTCACACTCACCATGGAAGCCTTTTATTTGGTGGCTGAAGGGAATGGTGCACCAGGCTCTGGGAAGGCAAGAGACTCTGGCAGCAACAGGGTGAGGGGGCAGGCTAGTGAGCCCTGGAAGCCATGTACCATGGATCTGGCCTCCACTGGCAGTCTGGCTCCAGCTGGGCACCCAGGACAAGGAAGAGGCAGAAGAGGAGGAGGAAGAGGTGCCCTGGCCCAGGTCATGCCGTGCACTTGCTCCAGCCCCACCAGCCTCTGAGCGCTGACAGCTCAGGACCCACAGCCCCCCTCCAACTGGGATGGAGCTGGTGCTGCTGTAAGGCAGGGAAGCAAGCCACACTTGGGGAAGGGGTTGCAGTGGCAGGGAGTTCTCTTGTCAGTCCACAGAGTGGGGTGGCCTGGGCAATCATGGGGCCTTGGCAGCAAGCCATGGGGGGCAGGCCCCGAAATGCCCCACTGTAGCTATGGGCCTGGGCATAACGCATCAGAAAATACAACCAGGAAAGTAAAAAAAGTAAAATTGGGCCATTAGCTTCAGGATGATCACACAAATTCCAGGGCCCAAAATTAAAGGAACTTGAATATCTTGGCCCAGGTTATCTCCAGACCCCCATGTTATTTGCAACAGAAACTAAGGCTGTTTAGTCAGACTAGGATCTGGGAAACCCAGGTTCAAATCCCCACTCATGCCATGGAAGTTTGCTATGTGAATTTGGGCCAGTCACACCCTCTCAGCCTAACCTACCTCACAGGGTTGTTGTGAGGATAAAACAGAGGAGAGGACAATGAAGACAGTGGGTTTGCCCCCGCCTCCCTTTGGCTAAAGGCATGATATAAAGGAAATAAATAAATAAATTCTAACCTCTGTTCCTCATTTGTTTCCACTGAGGTAGATTAACTTTTATGATCATGCATGATAAGGGTGGGGGGGGAGAGCATCCTTTTACTACTTTAATAGATTATGGAGAACTATTAACTCCCCCCTTCTGTCCATAATATTGACAGAGGTTTGCTTCTATACTACTATTAAAATGCATTCTAAGTTGCCAACCTGGATGGGTGAGAAGGTATTAAGACTGAAAAATAAAAGGGGGGGGGAGTGGGGATAAATGAATGGCAGATCATAAAAGAGAGAGAGAAAATGAAGGAGGAGATGTGGAAAAGGGTTAGAGAAATGTAGGAAAAGACAACAAAAGGTTCCTTTTTTCTCTTTTTTGCTACCACACTCTAAGGGAAAAAGGAAACCATAGACCTTTTTAGGAGGCTGCATCCTATCCTGGCTGGTCTTCCTTTGCTCCACTTCAGGCTTGGCTGATGGCTTTAGCAAGATCTAATCAGCAAACAGTTTCCCTCAGCCTCATGGTAAATTTTGCAGAAAGGCCGAACTCTTTGCTGTGATCTGCCTTCCCTGCTCCCCTAGTGACTGCAGTCAGAACTATATTAAAATATTTTTAATGTATTCCATGAATACAGCAAGATTCAGGGGTTCTGTAACTGACTTGGGACCCCCAAATTTTGTCCCTCCAGTTCCCCTCTGTCCGCAGCCCAGCACACACCAGTACTTCTTCAACTTGATTTTCTGAAGTTTGGATCTGATCTCTCTATATAATAATGCAGTGCTTCTGGTGACAACTGCTTCCATATACAATTAAAACAACAACAACAACAACAAAGTAGATACTGGAAAATGTAGTGTTCTAGGTCAGCTCCAACAGCTAGCTTTCTATGTAATTCCAATAGTCAACATGTTATTCTATGTTGTTTTTGCTTCTTAATTCCTTGTTATTCCCCCCCACAAGCACTTAGAATGAGAAATCAGTTCTTTTGTCTCTAGTGTGATAATTTTCCTTCCCTAGTTATATGCTATATTTTCTGCTTAACAAAAGAATTAATTTCAGAAAGTGCTTTTCAGATGTTAGCAAAACAGGCAATTGCAATTATCATTCAAATCAAGATCTCGTATGCAAAAATTAGTATTCTTGCTTGGATTCTCACCCTCAGTGTTTGCATCTCTCCTCCCCATATTTTTCTCCAGTCTACCATGTCTCATCAAATAGTGTCACACCTGTGATCCACCCACAGTCTTCTCCCTGCATTATTATCCAATGTCAACTCTTGTTATGTTTTTGAGAACTGTAGTTTGATCTGCATATTGTTTTAACAAACAAACTCTTTGATTTTCAGCCAATTTTTTTTACTTTAGTTTTTGACTGTATGCATACATTATATAAATATAATTTATATAAATGCTGCTTTCACCTGTCAATTTCCTGTAAATCGAACCAGTACATGTCAAATTCACACTAATATGTATGTGTTTATGCATTAGTTTAATTAAGTCAATTTTCCAAGCAATTTATGGAGGTACAACATCTCTGTGAAGACAATTTTTTTTCATTCTTTCCCCCTCCTTATCAAATAGCCATACATACATGTAGGCAACATTTACAGTTGACAAATTCCAGAACAGTGTCTGTGATAGCTTGACAGTGGCTCTCCAGGGTCTTGGGTAGAGGTCTTTCACATCACCTACTATGCTGGAAATTGAATCTGGGACTTTTTGCTTGTAAAGTAGATGCCCTACCACTGAACAATGACCCTTTCCATTTGTCTGGTTAACACCAAGAGGACTAGAGTGCTCCTGACCCTGATTGTATTATGCACTACTGTCTCTTGAATTTTTTTTTTACCACACTATAAAATTGTGGTCATATTCACACCTGCAATCTCATAATCCTATGGCCATCTCATCTATTTTCTCTGGCACTCAGGAGTAATTTCAGGGAGTTTTTATCTATATATTCATCCATCCATGCACAATTGTAACCCCCTTTCTTTAATAAGCTTTAGGTAGCATGCATAGGATTCTCATGCTCCCAATTTTATCATCACAATGACCCTATGAAGTACCTTATGCTAAGGGAGTAAATGGCTCAATCTGGCCTGTAGCTATGGTGGGGCTATTGGGGGATCCACCCCTCCCTTAAAGGGACAGCCCCTCAAGATTTCCCTCAAAAATGGTTTTGAAAACATTTCCGAACATTTTTTTTAAAGGCACGCACTCCCTGGCTGTGCTTCAGCCAGCCAAATGCCAAACAAACCCTTTTAAAAAGACAAGTGTGAATCATCTTCCCCTGATGAGAAGAAGCCACGGCAGTGCCACCTCCCTCCACTCAAAGTGAAGCACTCCCTTCCAGGATGCAAGGAACTCCAACGGGACCATGGCTCATCTGGAGCTCCACTTCCACAGCAAGGACGCCCTTGGTCAGCCCCTGCAGGCACCTTTGGGTTACTGAAAAGAGGCTGGAGCACATCTTGGAAATGGAGCCTTCGGAGTGCCACAGTCTGTTCTGTTCGCAGCAGCATTGTCTGTGGCTGTTCGGTTGGCACAGGCAGCTTTTACTGCCATTGTGCCTGCTGAGGTGGTGGTGGCTTGGTCAGTGACGGAGTGTGCAACAATTGGCTCTTGCTGTCTCTCCCCAGCAGCAGGCTGGCAACCGGGCTGGAACTGTGGCTGCCACCAAGCACAGAATGGGTGCCATCTACCATGCTGCAGACAGTGCAGGGGCTCAAGAAGCAGTACTTCTACTCAGTCTTGCTACTGGGACTTTTCTTCTTGCCTCATTTTCCCTCACAGGCATAGGCGTACTTCTTCCTCTGGGGCCAGGAGGCTTTGAGTCTTACTCCCACTGTGGAGAAAATGGCTGGTTAGGGGGGTGGACTTGATGAAACTGTACCCCATTGAGACTACTGGGCCCAGAGCAACCCCCCAACAGAAAAATAATGGCAGTCCCACCAGAAAAAAAAAATTGCACCACAAGCCACAAAATCCTGACTATGGGCCTGGGCCCAATGATACCCAGTGAACTTCATGGCTGAGTGGAGATTTGATCACAGATTTAATCCTAATCTGGCACTCAAGAGACTCTATTGACGGCTCATAATTTCATACTTTTAAAAATCTCTAATTGTGGGCAGATAATAGACTTGACTAGGTCTAATAGCAGCCCCCCACCCAGTGAAACAGGAGGTTGTTTCCTAAAAGCACTCATATTGTTATGCATGAACTGTCCCCATATGATATCTCCACACAGTTATTGACAGACTCCCACAAGCCTGGCAGCGCCCTCTCACACTCTGAAGATGGGGATCGTCATTAGGTTCACCAGGTTGCCTGCCATGGAAGGCAATCTCTTGCCAGTCTCCTGCCACTGCTGTGTTCTTCACAAGAGCAGAGAAAAATTCGGCTGGGAAATGATGTTGTGCAGGTGCAACCCAAAACTGTATCACAGTATTTGAGGAATCCCCCAAATCTGACCCAAGTAGGATTCTGAGAAGATGTGTTTAAAATTGTCGTCATTTTTGTTAATAGCTTCATTGATCCTGGTAAATCCTAATGAATATGTATGAGGAACCTATCTGTGTAACTTGGAATCAGAGATGTGTACTCAGTTATTTCTGGACTGAATATATATATCAGTTAAATAGCTAGGAATCAGGATTGATATTTTGAATCCTTAGAATACTAGCAATTGGGTCCCAAATATCACCAGAAATATTTGGGAATATCTGAGGCCAGCATTTTAAGGCTCCAAGGCCTATTTTCTTTCCATTTAACAGGTTTCCTGGGCAACAGGAGGGAGGAGGAGGGAAGCAGTTCTCCCAGGCAATGGGATCCGGCATTATGGGAAACATGAGAACTGCCTTCCAGTCATGACAACTCTATCACAACCCTCCATGGCTCTCTGAGCGTGGGCAAAGAGGATAAAAAGCAGGCCTTCCCTACAGCTTGACTCCATTTCAGGGCTAGATATTTTTTGAGTTTGTGCTTGCTACTGCTGGTGGTCTGGTCTCTACCTTGGATTTTTTTCTGCTTCTTAATGCCTGCCTGGAAATACATTATTTTGGTTTGCCTACTGTGGGCTTTGTTTTTAACTATTATTTAAAATATTACTTCAACTTTTTCCCTGTGTTTTTTATTTTTGTCTTGTGGGGTTTGTGGTGGTGGGGGAGAGAGCCTTTGTTTTCCTTGTGGATCTCTTTAAAAACAGCTTACCTTGATTTGGTGTTGTGCTATTTTTAAAGGGGAGTAAAAGACTCATGCTGTTTCATTGTGTTCAATTTTCTTGCTTGTTTATGATTTCCCCCCCACACTGTGTTTCCAATATGTTACTATTATTAAAAATTTATATTTTAGCATTCTGTTTTACAGTTGATCTTCTATGGTTGTTTTAAAGATCTCTCTGTATTGTGTTTTTGGGCAAGTGGTTTTGTGTAGTTTGGGGTATTCTGGTTGTTTTTTAAAAACTGCTTTGCTCCAGCAGTTTCTTAAGAGAATTTCTGGTTAGGTTTAAATAATAGCGCAAAGTGATAACTAAAGTATTTTTAAAAAATACAAAATAAATTCCAATATCATATTCAGGGAAGTTCATAATTCCCAAGAATCTTGGATTCTGTTCCCATTTGGTTTATCACTCTAATAACACAAACCAGCAATTTCTGTGTATATCTTCAGCTCAGGCAGTTTGTAATGCACACCACTATTGATTCTACTGATTTCCTGAGAAATGGCATTTCTCCCTTCCAATCAGATCCTTGGAAGGGAGGAGCTCAGGGCACTTCCAGCCAATCACCTTTGAAAAGAAGCTTAAAAGAGCTGCTGTTCTCTGCTCCTTCCTCTGTGGAGGTAAAGCCTTTTTTCTGCAAGGAGGATATCTGGGGGCGCCTTATTCAGGGGCTTGTAGAATTGGAGCCCTTGATCCAATTTGTATGAAACTGATGGTTCTTTAGTGGGCCAGCAGCACTAGTTTCCTTGCAGTTTTGGTATGATTTGGTTGAAAAACAGTCACTACAGTGCCACCCTTTAAAAAGTCCCTCCTTCCTTGCTATGTGAAAAGAAACATAGAACAGACCACAAGAAGGAAGCAAATGCTGAGTTTTCATCTGAAAGGTTAAAAAAGTCAGTCATCATAAGAGGAAAATAAAATGAATGCAGGCAAGTTTATCAGTTCAGTTACCTTTATTGGCATTGACACTGGAGAAAATACACAAATAGGTAAATAAATAAAACATAGGCACATATACCAACTGGGGGGGGGAACAACAACATCCCGTTCTAAAATAATCTAAAATCCATATAAAGAAGTCTCTTATATCTCCTCAAAACAAGTTTTGTGTTACAATACTGTGTTGTTGTTCAGTCGCACAGTCGAGTCCAACTCTTTGTGACCCCAATACTGTAGTGCGTGTAAAAAGAGCAGCCTGAAAGAACTTTGCCACTGAGTTAGTTATATTTTCATCAACGTTGTTTATATCTGTCTGTCTGTCTGTCTATCTTCATCATTATCATCATCATCATCATCTATCTATCTGTCTGTCTGTGAAGAGAACTGTGTCTTCTCTAAGAGGGGCTTACTTCAAGGGTCTGTAAAATTGAACCCTTTGTACAATTTGTTTGAAACTTAGGAGGTTTATAGATTAGAACGAGGGCTATGTACTGTGCAAATTTGGTGCTATGATCTTTATAAACAGCTGCCCCAAAACTTCCCATACATTCCATATTGAAACTACTGATTTTAAAGAACCCCTCAGAAAACCACATGGATTTGAACCAAAGATTGCAACGCCCTACTCAAACATAAGCAATGATGAGGGAGAAATCCTCCACCAAACCCAGATATGAAAATATATATTTTTTCTCTTGACACATACCCCTAAGCTGCCCTGAGCCTGCCTCAGTAGGGAGGGCAGGGTATAAATTGAATAAATAAATAAATAACACTCTGCACAAGGCCTAGGAAACTTTGAATTAGATAAATGTTGTAACAATACAATTAATTAGAACCATGGAAAAATTTAAACCTTTTAGTTGATTGTTTCCCCCCACACACACTAGATATACATTCAATCTTCTCAATTTAACCTCTGGCAGAACAACTGGAATAGGTTTATCTGGAGCTATCATAAACCCCGGATCTGCTTTGCTACCCTTCGCTGACCAACTAAACTTGGAGGTTTGGCTATACCAGACTTAAAAAAATACTATGAGGCAGAAATACTTTACACTATAATAAGAATTTTACGATCTGACCCTAAACCAGAATGGACAACATTAGAGGAACATTTCTTGCATTTTAAACAATATCAAATAGCTATCTGGAACAAAACCCCAAAGCGTTCTAATTTAATACCAAATCACCTTCTGATGCAAGCATTATTCAAGGCATGGAACTCTAAAAGAAACCATTTGGCCCCAGACATTTCCATGGCATCTACATATATAGAGCAACTTTGGTTACCTCCAGCGCAGGACCTGAACACTTACCAGTTTTGAAAAACTGTTCGATTATCCACTCTCTATGATTTATCTCATAAAAAGCATCTGAAAGAAAAATCAAAATTAGACACTTTGGCTAATGTTACACTCCCCTGGCTAGAGTATTTCAAACTCCAACACCTTTTTGCTACACCTAAGCTAAAACAAGCATGCTCGAGACCTTTTACGGAATTTGAAAAATTATTACTAGCCTCTTCTGGAAATGGGAAAGGCATGATTTCTAAGGTATATAAAATACTCATAGATCCCTCCCCATCTGATTTGCCATCATATGTATCTTCATGGTCTCATGATCTTGGATCTGACTTACCGGAATATTTTTGGGAAGTGATACGGTCTTCATATGCTTTTAGTTTGAAATCAAAAAATATTCAGCAACAAAATTTTAAATTGTTAACCAGATGGTACCTCACTCCTTTAAAACTTCACAAATTGAATAAAAAATTATCGTCATTGTGCTAGAGAGAATGTGGTAGCATCGGTTCATATTTCCATTGCTGGTGGGAATGCAGTATAATCAGATCTTTTTGGAAAAATGTTTTATATCATATTGAAAAACTGATGGGTTATGCGATACCAGAGAAGCCTGAGATTTTGCTACTGACTTACTGGAAAGATGTTCCTATCTCTCAACACAAAAAGGAATTATTTACTATTCTCCTTTCAGCTGCCAAAACAACTATTGCACAGAGTTGGAAAAATAACAACTCGTTACAAATTAATTCATGGTATTCAAAGGTATGGGACCATCTTCTGATGGATAAAGTTTCAGACAGACTTGCTAGTGCTGAAGATGTATCAAGGTCTCAGGGTTTTTTTGGTCGCTGGCACCCAATATTAGAGAACCTGGAATATATTCTTGAACAGATCAAGCCTAGTCAGAAATCTCAATACTACACTTTCATTTGGAAAGACTGGATATTGTAACAACCTGTATTATTTATACATCTTTACCGCTGATTGTAAGTGATTACATTCTTAAACATGCTTGTACAATTTCTTAAATTATCAGCACTGTTAGTTATATTGTTACTGTTAAAATTGTTAATGTTCTTTTTTTGTATGATATTAGGAAAATAATAAAAATAATTTTATATTCAAAGTAGGGTTGCCAAATCGACTTACCTCGCCGGCGGGGGACTCTGGGGTGGCTCCTGGAGCGTGCATGCGCTGCATGCATGTCACAGGCAAATGACGTCATGACGCTGGGCACGCTGGGGGTGGGGCCAGAGCCATTTGAAGGGAAAACATAGAGTTTCCCCCTCAAATGGCTGTGGCCCCGCCCCCTGCATGCCTGGTGTCATGACATCACTTGCCTGTGACATGCACGTGGGGGTGGGGTTTCCCCCGGGGCCCGATTCCCTGGGGGCGGAAATTGGGCCGCCAGAGCAGGGGGAAATCCGCCCCCCGGGGGGAATTGGCAGCCCTAATTCAAAGGACTTCCTTCTTTCCCATGGATTCTGACGAAACTTCTCAATTGCATCCTGGTCTAAAATCTGTGCACTTCAAGGGGAAAAGCCCCATGGATTGGAGTTCCCCTAGATTTCTTTAAACTTATGTTTAGGATGGGAGGAAGCCAACCTCTTCACCCTCTGAATCCTAGTCTGAAAAAAGCCACACAAATGAATGAGAGCTTTGCTTAGAAAGGTCAAATGGAGGGGGAGATAATTTCAACCTGAGTCTCTATGGAGACTTGCTTGGAAGTAAGTCCCCCTATGCTCCCCTGGTTTACTCCCAAGTAAGCCCTGCAAGCCCCCATTTTGGTTCAGGCACTTTGTCGCTGGCGGAACAGGTCAAACTCCCAGCCACCGCCTTGCTTTGCCAGGGGAGTGCAGGCTGAAATCCACAACCACCACCCCAACTAAAAATCTGACCTGCTGCAATATCCCAGATGCTGCTTCACCTTTGGAGCCAGTCCCATTGATGTCAGTGGGGCTTGCTCCTTCTGAGTAAACAGGCAATGAGTTGCTCTTCTTGCAGCAGTGGTGGCAGAAGGAAGCTTAAAAGTTCCACAACACTTGGTTTCCTAATCGGGGAAAGGGGGGCAAAGGAGACAAAGGGCTTGATGCTATAAGGCTTTTTTGATGTCCTGGGCCAACCTTAGAGCTTCATGTTTTCTTCCTTCCTAATGGCAGGGCCAAAGCTACTTTCACCTATATTATGCAAGTGTTCTTTTGATGCTGGTGCTGAATCAGTGATCAACATGTGCCTTAAAACTTTGCAGAATTTCAGAAAGTTGGTACTTTTTAATTTAATTTAATACTCTTTTCGGATTTTTTTGTCAGTTACAGTGTTCAAACTTAATTAGCAAATGCTTGAAAGAGGATAGAGCAGTAAGGTATTAGAATTATGCTGAAGGGTAAGTGAATACAGTGGAGACTTCTTAAATTGCACAGCCTTGGTGTACAGTAAATCTATTTCTTTGCAGGGTTTTCAAACTAAACTGTTCCATTAAATACAACATTGATTAACAATATAGTCAACCTGAAGAAAACAGATTTGCTTAAGTATATTAATTAAAGGTAAGCAAATTGCTTTACTTACATGAATTTAGAATTTATTGGCAAAATTGACTAGGAGAATGTTTAAAACACAAATACATGCATTTCAGGGTGAATAAATAAAGATACATATAACCATAGTTAAAATTTAGCTGTGTTAGAATAAATTAATTTATTTTAAAAAATATCTTATGAGAATGTAGTTTTCCAAAGTGGTTGCTCCCAAAATAGTCAGCACAATTTAGTAGGGAATTATATATTAATATATGAGTACAAATTTGATGTGCTCCAAAAACAGCTTAAAGAGACTAATTTAAAAACAGAGGAGACTGCAAAATCAGTGAAAAAGGATGAAGCCAAGACAAAAGCTACCAAAGACTGGAAGTGGTGGAAAAAGAGAGGACCTTTGATAAAGACCAGCTTTTAAGACTGCAAACAGAAAAAATCAGCTTTTGTTCTGAGATTTCAAGGTGTTCCTGAACAGAAATGTGAGAATCTAAAGAAAATCTTAAGTGAAGCGTTGGCCCCAATGACAGGTTTAATGGCAGTGGTACTACAAAGCGACTTGGATATGATCTATCAGACATATCCAGAATTTATTAAGAAAAAAGAACCTGCCTGGGGAGATAGTGGCGAGATTCTCAAAAAGATCTATAAGAGATGTGGTGCTCAAGGCCACAAATGGGACAACCTTAAAAATCAAAGACGCAGAAATCAGAGTCTTAAAAGACATTCCATTCGAAATAAGGAAGAAGAGGAAACAGTACAAGAATTTAACCAGCTTCTTGCAGAAAAATTCCACCTCATACAGATGGATAATACCTGAATGGATTGCCTTCAACTATAAAGATAAAAAAGAAAAGATGGACTCTGTATTAAAAGTGAAGATGTTCTTGGAATAGCAACAAAAACCAGTGAGCGATAAGGATACAACAGAGGAACAAGACACGGAAGAAGAAAGCAGCACATATGGGATGGGAGGTTTGGAATCTACAATGCAGAAGGCCCCAGGGTCAATCCCTGGCACCTTCAGTTACAAGGATCAGGTAGGAGGTGTTGCAAAATACCTTTCCCTGAAATCCTGGAGACCCACTGCCAGTCAGAGCAGACAATCCAGACCCTGACAGACCAAGGGTCTTACTCAGTCAAATGCAGCTTCATGTCAGCCAATAATGCAGAGACAGCATTCTGTCTCTTTGCACAACTCGCACATCACCTGACATATTCAATACTTAAAACCTGTTAAGTAGTTAACAAAAATTAAAAAACAAAATGGAAAAAAGAACAGCACCACACATGCTTCTAAAATCATTTACAGAATATTATACTTAAGAGGGGTTAACAATTAACTATAATAAAAAATAATGGTTTTCTCAAACCATTCCTATTATAAAAAGAAATCCTGGCTTGTCATGGGCGAGAAATTAGGTGACCCAATTTAAATATTTGGGAGTGACATTTAGTCACAATCTGTCTTGGAAGCCTCATATTAGTGCAGCACCTGAGATTGCTAGAACAAACTCAAATGCTATCCTTAGATATTTCTATTCAAGGTGGGGGCAGTATGTACCGATGGCCATATCAGCTTTCATTGCTGAAGTAACTTCTTAGATTTTATTTGGGGTCTCTATTTGGATTAATGCAGTTTCTGAATCTCTCAACTTTACACTTCTCTCTATATATTTTTTTGCGTAGAATGGCTGGGGTTCCTAGATGTGTGGTTGGTACTGCACTTAGAGTGGAAATTGCTCAATATTCCTTGGAGTCTAGAGCCTGGATCGCAGCTTTCAAACTGAGACTCAAAGTCCTTTACTCAGCACTAAACACCCAAGGTGGCCTTCTACGTTTGATAAAGGAGGACAACCACAAAAGTAGCTGTGAAAGGTATCTAGATGCTAGACTCTTTGGGCTTTCCTCCAACAGCATGGAATAATTTAACTTATCAGGAAGCCCTGAAGCAGACCAGTACTAATTCCTTATGCTTAAGAAAGGCTAATGCACAATTTTCTTTGATGTGCTGCTAATGGGAAGATTCTTAGTTAGATAAGGCTATCATATGTCTTTAAGTTAAAATTGACATGCAAATGAAATGTCAAAGGAGAGTACAACTATTTAGGGGAATCGAAAAGAAGCTGGAGATATGTAATATGCCATGCAATCCTAAGGAGAGATACACCTTTCCAAGTCCATTAAAATCAGTTGGCTTAGAAGTAGGGGTGCGCATTTCATTATTTCTAGTCCTAATATATCTCTGAAAATATCTTATTGGCATTTTTGGTATATATTTGGATATCTGTAGCAATATTCACGTTTTACAACATTCTGATAACCAGGTCCTGAAAAATTCTGGAATATTCAGCGTTGGCTTTTCAAGGCTCCCAGGTCTGTTTTTCTTCCAGAGGACAGGACTGTTGCCTTGCAAGCTTTTTATAAAGTATGGACTTGTGATATAACTCTGTATCTGGACCGTGCAAAGAGTGTGCCAGGGAAAATGGACTGATTGGTGCCCATGAGACAGAGCCACACAAAGAACACATGCCCAGCTGAGGGAAGCCTTGGACTGAAACAGCATGTTAAAACCAGATGTGGACCCATGGATGACCCGATGCTATCCATCCCTGCCTCCCTAAAGATGACTGCAAACCCAGGTAGACAGCATGTCAGCCTCCCTGAGAATTGCAGACACTTGGAACCAGCAGCCAGAGTAATAGAGAAGCCATGCTTTGCAAAGACAACATAAACTTTCCTGTTAAAACGCCATGACAAGCCTCGTCTCCACCATGCAGGCACTCCCCCCCCACCTTCTTCTCCAGCCTATATTGCACATAGTTAGCTCCAAGTTGTGACAGGATTAGCTCACTCACCCACCCTGCACCCATCAAGACAATGCTGTTGCTGAGCATCAGATCGTTAATGCTGATGGCTGGCCAAGCACTGGGAATGACTCTATTCTTTCCCCTTTGTCTCAAACGCCACTCTCTGAAAGGTGTCACTCTAGAGAAGCATTATGTCAATTGCCCAACCATTAAACCCCTTCTCCTGGTCATCACATGACATCTGCAAACAGTTTTTTTTAGCAACTTCCTATGGACATGAGGGGAAGTGGTTGGTTAGAAGCCCACCCCCAAGTTCAAACATAGTATAAAAGATCATTACCAGCCATGCTCTCTCTCTCTCTCTCTCTCTCTCTCTCTGCCTATATACCTAATCCTGCCCTATCTTGTGGACTCTGGAGTAGCTGCCCAAGAGTCTTTCCATGTATTCTGCTGGTCCAGAATATGATCCCTGTTCCTCATAGTCTCCCAATTTTTCCTGTGGATCACTTCCATTTCTTCAAGACAAGCAAATATCACCCAATCAACATTTTTACCTGCTAATACGAAGCTGTCCCTTTCTCTCTAATTTTCCTAGGTCTGAATAAGTGTATGTATGCTTTTTTTAATTATATGCTTGAAAATATCCCAGTAAAGAATCCATTTCTTTAAGATCTGACTTCTGTGTTTATTTTCTGGTTTTACTGGAAAGGCGCCACTTCTGTATACATAGGCTTGTGTCCCTTAGTTATGCCAGTTGCACATTAGTATCATAATTCCCCAACCTTTTATTAAAGCAATATAGCAATTTGGCTAACAGGACACAGGAGAAACAGGAGCTGAGAATATTCCACAGAAAGAAGATACAGAAAAGAAACAGGTAGTTAATCTATCCAATCATCAATTTACAGAATCAGACATTTCTGTTTTTTTGGGGGGAAAGGACTTTCATTTGTCCCTACCACCCAGCATGATGATTTTCAAATTATGGTGGAGATGCAACATCTTTTTGTGAAAAATAAGACTGGCTGATTATTTTAAGAACAATACTGACCAACTTATTGAACAGATGGTAAAGTTTAAACCAAAATCCACCTTCAGTCCACCCTCCCCAAACCCTAGAGTTTTAACCTTTCAGGAGTTGGTTATGGAGGATATAAATAAATTGTATGAAACTAATAGTAAAATATGGCATAATGTTAGCCAAATTGCCTTATTTCATTAATAAATGTGAGGAATTATGACTATTAAATGGCAAAAGGCATTAATTATAGGACCGTAACCTGTGCATACGAGCATTGGTGTTCCCAGGATCCAGGAATAGATGCTGAGGCTATATTGCTAAACCAGTAGTTTCTTTACTGAAAGTTCTTCAAGCATACAACAGAAAATCAAGCATCCACTCACACAATACAGAGCTAAGAATATAGAATAGAAAAATACAGAGACATTTGCACGAGCAGAAAGTATTTTTGGTGGGGTGATACTTTGCCTGTCCAGTGAGACGAGTTGACTCTGCAGTGAAAATGGGGTGAAATAAGGTAAGGGGGCATGAGTTGACCAGCAACACATGTGGAAAGGTCCCACACTGTGCAGGAACGGAACCAGCAAAATAGGGTGGGGTTAGGAGAGGCAAGAGCAAGAGAGAGCAAGCAAAGGGACAAGGCTCTCCTTACATACCTGAAAATGTGACCTGAGGCAGGGGCTCATTTGGTCACCTGGTCCCCAGGAAATATTAACAAAAAAACTAAAAATGGGGCAGAAAAGGGATTAATGGTTGGGCAATCGCAAACTTAAGGTTCAGCAGGGAAGGGGATTGTGACACCGCTGGGGGAAGGGAATTGAGACAAAGGAGAGAAAGAAGAGCACCAATCACATTGCAGGGCTGGTGCTTCAGATTAACAGCCAGATGTGTGACAGCAGTGTTATTTTGACGGGTGGCAGGAAGGCTTGATTACTGGCTATTGTCTGTAGCCGGGCACATCTTTTGTCTTAGACTGGAGAAGAATGCATGTTTCTCCTGGTGATGTTAACACATGAAGGTGTTGGTGGGGGGAAATGCCTGTGTGATGGAGAAGGGAGTTTCTCATGGCTTCCGTGTAGGAACATCTTGCCCTTTTTACAGATCATGGCTTCCTTCTGTGATCTGCTGCTGTTTCTGTGTGCATGGAGATCAGGGCTGCTGGTCTGCATCCTGGTGCTGGCAGAGGAGATGCAGGAGCAGGAGGTTTCTGTAGTCCTGGGTCCACATCTGGCTCAGCAAGGCTCCCCTTGGCCATAGTACACTCCGTAGTCCAGTATAAGGGCATTTCTTTTGGGAACACAGCTCTGACCAGTATCCTGACACACTGTTTCCACAGTTCAGCAAAACAGTCATATTTAAGAGTCCTTAATAATGCCATCTGAAGTTGCTGCATGGCAATGGTAATCTGACTAGAGCAGAAAAAATTTGAACAATTTGAAAACTCTTGAGAATGTTGTTTTTAAGCCTGTGGACAAGGGGGGTGCTTTGGTTATATGGGATAGAATGGACTATATTATGGAGGCTAATAGCTTAATAATTCCTGTTCCAAAAAGCATTGCACAGAGACTTAGATAAGACTCTTTCAGAAAAACAGTTGCAAATCTGGGGTTCCTCAGTTTATAATTCTAGATCTTCTCCTATACAATCTCAAACAACTACAATCCTTCTTAGATGGTACTTAACACCAGCCAAGCTAGCTCATATGAGCCCATCACAATCCCTTTTATGCTGGAAACTATGCGGCAACCATGGATCCTTTTTTCAAAGCTGGTGGTAGTGTCCACCAGTCAATAACTTCTGGTCATCAGTTCTGCAAGAAATTAAGAAGGTCACGGGACATGTAATTCCAAAAGATCCTGCATTAATCCTTTTGAACCTATGGTCAAAAAGATCATTAACAGAGACAAGGAACTAATTTCAATTCTACTTACTGCCACAAAAAAAGTCATTGCTATGAAATGGAAAGACAAAGCCTTTCCCACAATTGACCTTGGGTACAGAAAAGTCTGGGACTATTTTATATCTGATAAAATTGCAGATTGGGTAGCCCAATACAATACAACAGCCGAACAAAAGGGTGCTATGTTGAAATGGACACGATTTATAGACTCAAATTGATCTAGTAAATAACATTAGCCAAAAAAACAAACTTCTATGTTTTTGTTTTATTGAGTGAACATAAACCTCAAGACAAAGTTGGCTTTACAAGTAAGAGAGGAATACAAGTAAGGGAGGCAATAAACACAGGACAAAAACAGTATTAAGACGTTATGCAATTAGAGTTGTACAAAAATACAGATGTAAAAGTTCTCTTTATTATAACTCAAGTATTGCATGCTATATGTTTTGACTCTTTGAACCCTGTATTGCATCTTGTTTTTCTTATGAACTAAAAATTTCCAATAAATAAACAAATAAATAATTCCCTACATTATAGTGTAAGTAAAGAGGATCCAATTAAAAAAATTAAGAAAGAGATTATTATGGCATTGGATGAGGCTCTATTGGCATGCTATATATCCAGATCCACTTATGACTTCCTATTACAATCTGATAATAGAACCCCACAATTCTACCTTTTACCCAAAATTCATAAAGTGGTACTGCTCGTTCCTGGCAGACCCATAGTCTCGGGATGTGGGTCCATTTTGGAACCACTGGCCAGTTATCTGGGTGAATTTTTAAAACCTTTCATTCCAAAAATTAATACATATCTAAGGGGCACTATGGATGCTTTGGGACATATAAATAAGATCAGAATGGAACATGATGATATGCTCTTTGTCACTTTGGATGTGGTATCGCTATATACCAACATACCACACAATGATGCCCTGGAGGTACTTCAAACAACACTGGATATGAGGGAAAGTGGTCTAAATCCTCCCACTTTTTATGCCATGTAGCTGAAATTTGTTTGAAAAGGAATTACTTCCATTTTCAAAATATTTTTGGGCAAGTGTCTGGAACTGCAATGGGGAGCAAATTTGCATCAGAATTGGTGAATCTTTTTATGAATAGATTAATGCAAAGAACATCTATGCTGAGAAAATCATTATTTTCAAGAGATTTTTGGATGATTTTTTTTTACTCTGGAAAGCTTCAGTTCAACTTTTATTGGTATTTAAAGAGTTTATCAATGGCCTGCATGAAACTATTAAATTTGAGATGAAATATGATTATAAGGAAATTAACTTCTTGGATGTCAGTATAAGACCAACGTCTATAGAGAACCTACAGATGCCAACTCCTTTTTGTCTAGTGATCGCTTTCATCCATCACATCTAAAAAAGAACCTTCCCCATTCCCAATTGTTGATACTTAGGAGAAACTGTAGACCTGTATTCTGATTTTGTTCAACAGGCTAAAATACTAATGGGCCAATTTAGAGACAGGGGCTACTCTTCTAGAATTGTTAAGCAGACTTTCCATAAGGCAAAAAAATACCAGTAGGTCCTCCCTCTTGATACCTAAAAAAAGACAAGGTCAGTCTGATAGGATTATTATTCCACTGGCTTCCGGTCGAGCTAAGATGGTGCATTGACGCGTTCCGTGATCTGTGCGGAGCGGACGACGGCCCCTTCTGACAGTTTGGGCTGTTTTCAACCCAACGCATTGCTCCCCAGAGGGGGGGGGGACAAGCAGGCAGCAGCGCCCAATCGGGAGTGTGAGATTGGCAAGATTGCCCGCCCGCGGTGGAGGAGGGAATCCGCGCAAGCGGAGACCCGAACGAGCCCCTCAGATGAGAGGAGCTCGGATCCGGGGCGCTTTAGGGCGTTCTAGGGGGGAGTCTCTCTTTCGGTCAAAAGATCGGAGATTGAGACTCTCGCCATGCCCTGCCCCTTTGGACCTTGCTGCATGAGCGACCCCGTTCTACGGGGTTTAGCGGAACCACCGGGCGTCACCGAGTGATGAAGCGAATATCCGAAAAAAATGGAAAAGAAAAGACTGGCGTAACTGTGAGTTGTCAAAATACAGAGAAAATGAACTAAGAACGTTCCCCCCCCCTTCAGCGGAAAATGAGGAGGTTAATCCTCTATAAGCGAGAAAGAAAAAAAAGAAAAGAGGGGGGGGAATGGACTGAGCGAATAGTGATGTTTTCCTTTGATGTACTTGAAAATAAGCAAGAAAAGGTTTTGTTTCTCTGGAGCGCATTTTAAGAACTTTATTAAAAGTAAAAAAAAACACAAG
>NW_015175368.1:538385-538521 GCF_001447785.1 Gekko japonicus
ACTTTTTAACAGAAATTCAAAGGAACATTACTAACATACTAACACAGAAAGTAACTGGAATGGAAAAAAGATGTTTGACAACACGCAGAAGAAGCCTTTGATGATTGGACATTACTAACAGTTTAATCTAACAGTT
>NW_015175368.1:542604-542774 GCF_001447785.1 Gekko japonicus
TGTATGTAGCTTGGTTGAGACATAAAAAATATTTTCGTGACGTAAGGCCACTCTGGATTGTACCAGAGGAAGTTTTAACACCTTACTCAAGACAGCAAGGTAAAGATTGGTTGCCATACAAAGACTTAATTAAAAAAGAGGGGACAGAATGGGTAATGAAAAAGCAGAAT
>NW_015175368.1:543010-590551 GCF_001447785.1 Gekko japonicus
CAAAGAAGTGACAATGAACTCATGGGAATATTTGTGGAAAAATTCTATTAAAATATCGATCTGTACCAATGTTAAAGAAAACTGTTATAAAATAATGTATAGATGGTACATGACCCCCCCAAAAATAGCAAATATGAATCAAAATATGTCTAATAAATGTTGGAAATGTAAAAAACATGAAGGCTCATTTTACCATATGTGGTGGACTTGTGAAAAAGCTGTGGACTTTTGGACAAAAATTCATAGTGAAATGCAGAAGATACTACAATGCTCTTTTTAAAAAGCACCGGAAATTCTGCTTTTGGGACTAAAAATGGAAGAAGTTAATGCGGAAAAAAGAACTTTAGTCTGGTACCTAATAACGACAGCAAGAATGCTATATGCGCAATATTGGAAACTTGAAAAAGTACCAGAAATTGAAGACTGGATACATAAAGTTCTGTTCATGGCAGAAATGGATAAAATTACTAAGAAATTGAACAACAAAGAAGACGAAGAATTTTTTGAAGAATGGAAGGACTTTAAGAACTATCTGGAAAAGAACTGGGATGTGAAAAAAAATTATTATGTTTAGAACAATACTAAGCAAAAAGTTGTTATCTTTTAAAGAGATTAGAAATATGATATTAGCAACTGATGAAATATATATAAGTAAGGGGAAGGGGGTGAAAGCATTGCGGGAAGCCACAGGAGGGGGGATGGAGTATGGGTTATAGGGTAAGTAATTGTTTATGTATGCTTGAAAGAAAAGTTTTAATGGATAAATGTGGAATACCTATGACTGGAAAATAATAAAACTTTGTTTACCAAAAAAAAAGGATTATTATTCCACTGACATATGATGGAAGATCAACTCAGGTCAGTAACATCATTAGAAAACATTGGCATTTATTAACCAAAATCTCTTCATGGGAGACTGCTTCTCTCTTTGCCTACTGGAGATGTAAAAATCTGAAAACTATGTTAGGAAGAAGCAGCTTAAAATCTTATCCAGCAATATAAAGGGGGATAGATGGGCAAAATTTACCAACTGGCAACTTTCCCTGTGGAAAATGTGAGGCTAATGATTTGATGTTAAGTATAAACTTTTGCTTGAAGGTCAAAGAAGATTGAAGGTCAAAGAAGAAGGGGATGACAAAGGATGAGATGGTTAGACAGTGTTATCAAGGCAACGAACATGAAATTAAGCAAACTCCAGAGCACGACGGAAGACAGGAGGGCCTGGCATGATGTGGTCCATGGGGTCGTGAAGAGTCGGACTTGACTGTGTGACTGAACAACATAAACTTTTGCTATGATTCAGCTAAGCAGAAAAAGTCATTATATTAGGACATTTTTCAGTTGTAACTCAAAGGGTCATATCTATGGAATCATATGTAAATGTGAAAAATGTATATAGGTTGTACTTCAAGGCCAATAAAATCAGGATTACAGAACACAAAAGCTGCGTCAGACAGAGGAAAAATGCTCCTCTTGCTGAAAGCAACATTACCCATCCACTCAGCCACAGAAATAGTCCCTGATAGGAAATAATGAACCTGAAAAAAATCAGAATTCCAGCAAAAATGAACAAACAAATCTAAATTCTAAAACAGTGTTGAGAACCTGAATATTTGAAAAGCCTGGTATGAATATATTCCCAAAATCTGAAATCTGAGCCATTCTGATTTTATTTTCAAGTGTATGTCCTTACTACGAAGGGGGTAGGTCTCCTTATGATGGCACTGTTTATATACCAATTAGAATGTAAAAAAATGGGAGAATGTGAACACTAGATGGAAAAGTTTGTTGAATCTACTAAAACAAGTTTTACAACTGTTATCAAAATAGCTACAGGCTCCCCTAAATGCCTATTACTGAAGGGCCCCAAGACAAACACGATGAAGCCATTGTGTGGTAGAAGATAAGCCAATCTGACAGTCAAAATCCACTCTAAAATTTGCAGTGGTGGTGGCTGCATATTTTAATTAAGTGTCAGATTTCTGTATCACAAGCCTGGCATTTGCCCCTTAAAGTTATTATTTCATTCTTAAAACGAATAATTTAATATTTAAGTTGCTAAAGCTAAAATAGCAGCCCCTCTGTCTAGTTTACTGGATCCAAAGGACACATCACAGCTTCCTGTGCCCTACTTGTGCAATATGCCAAGCAGATGACATTCAAAAGAACAGGTCACAAATCTCCATTGTAGCATAGGAACTCTGTGGAAATTTAAATCATAGCCACCTCATACCAGAGTAGAACAATTAGACAGGCACAGTAGGAGGTGAGGCACACATATATTCACAGTTGGAAATATAAAAGAAATGAGAGATAAAAGTTAATGAATGTAATGAATGCAGGGGTCATTTCATAGAAAAAGAGGTGCAGGAGCTCATTAGCATAACTCATTAGCATAACTTATTTGCATATGCCACACACCCTGACATCACTGGAAGTGTGTCAGAAGGCAACACCCACCGCTCAGGCTCCACTGGACCATTTTGGATTGTGGGGGGAACATGCAGATCTGTCCTCACAGAGGAGGGAGAGCTTGTACCTGAATAAAACTTGGTCTTAAAGGTGCCACTGGACTGTTTTGGACCGGGGGGTCAGGGGGAGCTCTGCAACTTACGTGGCTGCTTCTTGCTCTGACTGAGGGCTGCTGGGAGCAGGGGGGTGGGGGCTTGTTGCATGTGCCTGCCCCCTGGGCTCTTTACTGCCGGAGCTCCACTCCTGTGCGCTCCTGCAGGAAATGACCCCTGTATGAATATATAAAGTATGAGAATGTATACTAGATAATTTCTACTGATAAGATGACTAGGATAAAAACAGCATTAGGGCATAGAGGTGAGAAAGTCCAAAGAAGGGATACACTACAGAATGAAAATAGATTAGATCCAATGCACTACAAACAGGAACTCATGGAATGGAACATTCTGTGTCACTTTTCAGTGCTCTGCCCCTGGATGGGAAAGAGCACAAAGGACTGAGGCTTGAGGGGAAATTATCAGAAATCGTTTCCTACCTTCTTGCATGAGCTGTATTCCTGCCTATTCCACCTTGTACCGTTGCTCTTTCCAACCATGTTCCATAGTGTTTCCCAGAAGCTCAGGAGTCACTTTTCAGGGCCACAAGATGCTACAGGGGAAAATAAGTTCTGTGACACCTCCCTCCCCCCTTATGATTAATTGAATATACTCTATTTGCTTCACAGATGGGGAAAGAAGCACAGATCGTTTAAAAAAATAATCACACAATTATTATCCAATCAGAATCCAAGTCTTTGCTGCAGCTTTATATTTATTAAAAGGTCAGGTTTAGTTCATAAAGAGCTGCTCAATTCAGGGAACACTATTTATACTGCATCACAAAAGAAAGTCTGCATAAGTTATTTAAGTCTGCATGTAACAGAGGAGGTGAACATTTTTTCCATGTTCTCTTTTGAACTTTTTTGCTAGAGAATGTAGCTGGGTTTTTAAGAGCTTTCTTTAATTGAATTGTAATGTTCTTTTACTGATTTTACCATGTAGTTCAAGTATTGCATGTTGTGTTGATCCCTTGGGGCAATCAAGGGAATATTTGTTCATTTTATACAACAAGGACACAAGAAGATACAAAAAAGAAATGTCAGAAAGAGAGGATGGAAGAGAGAAAGAAAGGTGTGTGAGAGTGGACTCTTCACCATCACTTCCTTGCTCAGCCTCCTCCCCTCCTCAGACTCTGCCCTTTCCATGCACCAGCCCAAATCTTCAGAAATGTCCCAAGTTGGAGTGCACAACCCTAACTATTGGATACAGCTTGTCTGTGGAGAGAGACGATGGAGCACTTTCTTTTATATTCAAAATCATCAATATTTTCAGAATTTAAAATAGGAATGTTGAGATTTTCTCATGTAAATTCAAAATTGAGACAGATCTACAAAAAGTGTAAGTGATAAATGATTGATACATCTAAAGATTATAGACATCAGTCTAGCACTGAGTGACTGGAAATGAAAGTGAATATTGACCACCATGAAATTAATATTGTTGCCCACTTCTGTTAATAGTGCGAGGCAACATGTAGTTTGTTGCTAACCAACTAATCCTACTAGGTATAGTGTATAAATACAGATCAGAACTTCAAAGTTGCCATGACAACTGGTTAACTTCAGACATGAAGCATAAGGCAGGACACAAACATTACTCGGTGTTTTGTTCAGCACAGGAGCAGTGTGACCTGGATAGAGAAGTCATGGACAGATCACTCACCAAGATCTGGCTTTTTGGGACTCCAGAACCTCTGCAGTGCTAGTGATGGTGGGGTATTACAATGGCTGATCCACGGACAATCATAGCTCGTATTTAATGCTTTTTTTTAACAAAAAGGTGCTGGTACTCATACACGAAGTTGCACCTACTTCCGGGCCTTTTTTTCTGGGGGAACGTGCCAGAATAGAGCTCCGGAACCTCTTCAACAAAATTCTTTTTGAAATGTTTAAAAGATCATAAGTTTTCAGTATACAGATTAAAAATTTCATTTTCCTCTTGAGAGTTCTGGCACCTCTTTAAAAAAAAAAAAGCCCTGGAGGTATGGATCTTTCATGACAAAACAAGAACAGTTTGCTACTAATTAAGAATTAGTTTAAAACTTGATAATCTGCACTATCTACCTTGAATATGACTGTTCATTTTTAACTGCGTGTAGTGCAGCAGTACCGCCAAAATGGAGACCAGCAGAAGAAAAAACAGAGCAGACTCAGACCCAGCAGTAAAGACTACTCCAGTTGTAAGACCAAGAATAGGCTCTGCATCAACTCCGAGGATGTCAAAGGAGAGGAAAGAGTGGCAGTCTGCCATGGAAGTGATGGAGAAGAGGATGACAGAAGCAATACAGAACATGGGAGAGCAGATACAAAAACAACTAGAGACCCAGATAGTCAAACAACTGGAAGCACAAATGGAAAAGCAAACCCAAATACACCTGAAGCGATTGGAAGAAGTCCAGGAAAAAACATAGCCGCAATAAAAGACCTGGTGACAACAGAAACAACTTCAATCAAGCAAGAAGTTGAAGCAGTCAAGAAAGAAATTCAAACAACGGCGACCAAAACCACAGAAATGGAAGAAAAGATACAAGAAGTGGAAAAAAAACATGATTCCTTGGCACAGCAAGCTAGAAGATCTGAAACTATGACGGAGTTCAGGCGAATGCAAACCCATCTAAGATTTAGGGGTATTGCAGAAAAAGAAAAAGAAGATATTAGAATGGAAATGATGAAAGCAATCACACTATTTTTGGGAGAAGATGATGGGTCAATTGATTCAGAATTTGATTTAATCTATAGGGTGAACTCCAGAATAGCGGAAAAGAAGAACCTACCAAGAGATGTCATTGTGCAATTTGTAAAAAGAACAACAACAGAAGATGTGTTCAAGAAACAGTTTAATGTTCCATTCGAGATGGAAGGGAAGAAGATAATGGTGATGAGAGAACTCCCGAGGACAATACTACAAGATAGAAAAAGGTTTAAACCACTGGCCGACAAGCTGAAGACTATGAATATTAGATTTAGATGGGAGATACCACAAGGACTATCCTTCACTTACAAAGGAGGGAGGATTTCGATCAGATCAACAGAAGATTATTATAAATTTAAGTCGGACAATTTAGACGACTTTGGAGAACTTTAAAACAAAAAGCACAATGGATTACAAATTGGTGTCATGGAATGTAAATGGACTAAATTCGCCAAACAAAAGAAAGAAAATTTACCATTGGATTAAAAAGCAAAAATGTAATGTGATATGCTTGCAAGAAACTCATATCAGAAGACAAGATGTAAAATATCTTAAAAACTTACAATTAGGAACGGAATTTTATTCCTCGGCTTCAAACAAAAAGAAAGGGGTTGTGACGTATGTAAAAAGTGATTTACAACCTAAAGAGATTTTTAAAGACTCAGATGGAAGATACGTGGGCGTGGAGTTGGTGATCCAACAGAAAAAGACTTTATTAGTTTATTAGTTGCCAGCTCCAGGTTGGGAAATTCCTGGAGATTTGGGGGGCGGATCCTGGGGAGGGCAGCATTTGGGGAGAGGAAGGACTCAGCAGGGTATAATGCCATAGGGTCTACCTCCAAAGCAGCCATTTTCTCCAAGGGAACTGATCTCTGTCATCTGGAGATCAATTGTAACAGTGGGAGAACTCCAGATCCCACTTTGAGATTGGCAACCCTAGGGGAAAGTCAGCCGCACAGCAGGGGGTTGAAGAGAATGGCTTGACAGCCACTGGCCCACCTCAGTAGCCAGCCAGCCATGGTGGAGCCAAGCAGGAGACACAGCAGTTTACACAGTTTATTCTGACAGGAAAGTGGCCAAGCTGGCAGTGGATGGGGGGAAGGGTTATGCTGAAAGTCTGTGAGTGGTCTGAGATCACCCAATCAGCTTCTACAGCAAGAACCTGGGTCTGGCAGACCCTGCTCTGAAGTGCTAACTGCTACACCGCACTGGCTGTGGTATCGCCTGGTATCACAACTGAACTCCAGACAACAGATCTCTCTCCCCCCTGGAGAAAATAACTGCTTTGGAGGGTGGATACTATGGCATTGCATTCAGTTGAGGCCTCTCCCCTTCCTAAATCCTGGCTTCCGTAGACTTCAGCACAAAAACTCCAGGAATTTCCCAACCTGGAGCTGGCAACCCTAGTCAGGACTGCCCCCAATGATTTCCCCACAAATGTCTGGAAAAGGCCTCCTGCCTCTACCTTTTTACTGACAGAACCAAGCTTGGTTGCCTAGCAACAACCACTGAGGGAAGTTAGTTCCACGGGAGCCAATCAGGAGAAGTGTGTTCATCATTCTGACAGAAAACAGTGGCTGAGGTGGCAGTGGGCAGGAAAGAGGAGCGGACCCAGCCAATGGCACAAGATTATTCTTGAGTGGCGGTTCATGGGCACAGCACAGCCAATGGGAGAGCTGGAAATGGCTAACGCATCAAGAGAATTATATATATATAAGATGAAGTCTTTCAAGGAAGGGCTAGCTTAATTTGGCCTATATCTGAGGCCCTTGCAGGGAGAGCAGGCTGCTAAACAACAAAATATGAAATTCTTTATAATGAAATGTCTAAATACTCATAACATATTGAAGTCAAATTATTGCTTCATCTTCTGGTACCACAAGGCTGTTCTCAGGCTACCCTGCTTCAAACTTTGACCTGGCACACCGCATCATATGACACTATTTTTTGTTGTTCATTTAGCCTATTAGGAAAGGTCCGTCTGTTCTTCACAGTGTGCTTGAATTTACCTTAATAACTTGGAATAATCCACAAATTTATCTCCTTGCTTTTTATCCCTGACTACAGATTTGTTGTTGTTCAGTCGCACAGTCGAGCCCGACTCTTTGCGACCCCATGGACCAGCTCCCGCCAGGCCTTCCAGTCTTCCGCCGTCCTCTGAAGTTTGCTCAACTTCATGTTCGTTGCATCGATGACACTGTCTAACCATCTCATCCTTTGCCGTCCCCGTCTTCTTTGACCTTCAATCTTTCCCAGCATCAGAGTCTTCTCCAGTGAGTGCTCCCTTCTCATTTGGTGGCCAAAGTATTTGAGCTTCAGTTTCATTATCTGGCCGTCCAGGGACCAGGATTGACTGATTTGTTCTTCTTGCAGTCCAAGGGACTCTCAAGAATCTCCTCCAGCACCATAGTTCAAAAGAATCTATTCTTCGGCGCTCGGCCTTCCTTATAGTCCAACTCTCGCAGCCATACATGACTACTGGGAATACCATTGCTTTGACCATGCGGACTTTTGTGATGTCTCTACTTTTTATCATGCTGTTTAGGTTCGCCATCACTTTCCTCCCAAGGAGCAGGCGTCTTTTAATTTCATGACTGCTGTCACAGCCTGCGGTGATCTGGGATCCCAGGAACGTGAAGTCTGTCACTACTTCCACGACTTCCCCTTCTATTTGCCAAGGAGTGATGGGGCCGGATGCCATGATCTTAGTTTTTTTGATGTTGAGCTTCAAGCCCACTTTTGTGCTCTCCTCTTGTATCCTGAGCAAAAGGCTCTTTAGGTCCTCTTCACTTTCTGCCATCAGAGTGGTAATTCCCGCTTGTGATTCATCTAGGCCAGCATTTCGCATGATGTACTCTGCATATATATTAAATAAGCAAGGCGACAATATACATCCTTGTCGTACTCCTTTTCCTATGCGAAACCAATCAGTTGTTCCATATCCGGTTCTAACTGTCGCTTCTTGGCCCTTATACAGGTTTCTCAAGAGACATGTGAGGTGGTCTGGTACTCCCATCTCTTTAAGGACCTGCCATAGTTTGTTGTGATCCACACAGTCAAAAGCTTTAGCATAGTCAATGAAGCAGAAGTAGATGTTTTTCTGGTACTCTCTTGCTTTCTCCATAATCCAGCGAATGTTGGCAATTTGATCTCTCGTTCCTCTACCTCTTTGAAACCCAGCTTGTACTTCTGGCAGTTCTCTATCCACATACTGTTGAAGCCTAGCTTGTAGAATCTTGAGCATGACCTTGCTAGTGTGTGATATGAGTGCAATTGTGCAATAGTTTGAACATTCCTTGGCATTGCCCTTCTTTGGGATAGGAATGTATACTGACCTTTTCCAATCCTGTGGCCACTGTTGCGTTTTCCAAATTTTCTGGCAAATTGCGTGCAGCACTTTAACAGCATCTTCTAAGACTCTAGGGGAGTCAGTATCTACAACAGAGTTGGAGATGGAGAAGATTTTGAAATATACCTTCAAAAAAGAGCCAGAACTGTTACTCTACAGAAATAGTCAACTGATCCTTTTATTTATATTAAAACATGTCTATTTAGATATGGTCAGAATGACTCTGATTTGTGATGTTACAGCATCCATGGGTCTGACCCGCGAACACCAGCACCATTTTAGAGCTGAACTCAGCCATTTAAAAATGCCTTGAGGGCCTGACTGGGCCAACAGAATGGTAGGAACAGCAATTTTCACCCTTCTGCCCTGTGTGCACCTTTTCAAGAGTTGAAACAGATTTCAGCATTTTTAAATGGCTCAGCTCTGTAATGGCATCAGCATCCATGGGTCAGACCCATGGAAGCTGTAATGTCTAGTAGAACATATTCCTGGGAGTAAGCCCTACTCAATATGATTCAGAGTAGACCTGGTTAGGATCACTGTCTAAGAGACATTTTGTAGGGGGATTGCTAGGGAATATAGGAATGGGTGGTGACTTTGGGAGTATATAGGACTGTAGTCAAGGTCCATGCATGTATTCAGTTATACACATAATCCATAGATACATTCCTGGCACACTTGTGTATTTTCCTGGAATGTGTGTACATGGTTTTGGACCATGTTATTTCATCCAAAGAATCATAGCTATAGACACAAGTTCTCCAATTCTATAGCTGGATTAATATTCTCTGAAATATTCCAGGCAGGGAAGTTCCCATTAACACATATCCTTCCTCAGCAAGTATGCATAAGCAGCTGCTGATTTAGTTCAGAAGTTATCCACACAGTTCAAGTAGCACAGTCAAACATTGAAGAAACTGTTTGTATTTGAATAGTTCACATATGTTGGTACAAAAATACATACAGCTTTTTCATGACTCCCCCCTCCAGCATCACAACTTTCCCTCTCCATGTGCTGCTTGCCATATAATATACAATATTAGAGATGTGACACTGCATGAACAAAACTTAATGTGTATTGAACAAGTGAAAATGATCTCTTTTTATCGGTATCTCTTTTAAAATCTCTCAATAACTTCCAGTTGCTGAAAACAAAGAGTTTCTCGTTTGCTTTCTTGTGCTTTGTCTTTGTGGGTTTTAATTTAGTGTGAGCAGCACTCTGCCTACACATAAAACATTTATAGACATAAGCTGTCTCCCTCTGTCCTTTACAGCTCCTGATTCAGTCTTTGTTAATGACAATGGCAGGTGAACTGTCCAGATCTGGAACAAGTCATGCATGCACATTTTCATACTGCCCTCTGGGAATTGTAAATTTTTGTTGTTGTTAATGCTGTGACCTGGTTTGAGAACCTTGCGTGAAAAGGGATTCAAATGGAATTCTTTAGTTGTGAATGTCAGTTAAGAGTTGGGAATTAACAGTTAACAGTGAGAAAGCAAACTGTGAGAGGATCAAGACAGATACTGAGTATGGGAAGTGGCACACATAGCCCACCCCTAACAAATCTGAGGGAAACAGCTCCTAGAAGATGGATGTGATCCCTAGCCAGTAGATAAGGAAGGAAACTGGAATTTGTGTGAATGTTTCTGCCTTCACCAACTTCAGCATCTATGAGACCAAGAAGCTTATGCCTGTTTATATAAGCAGAGACTGCCAAGAAATCTCTCTCCTCAAGTTACCTTGTTCCTGTTGCCTGTCCACTTCATAAGTCCTCAACCTGATTCCTACCTGACCATTTTCCCTCAAAGTGAACTAAAAGTTTGTTAGTTTCAATTTACCATCAGCTTGTCATGTGCCATTGCCATTGTAAAACAAGGACAAAAGAAGGATTTTAGTTTCTCCCCTCAGTTCCCTAGGCTGGGCAAGAATTTTACCAATACATATTCAAATGACTGGGTGGAATAGCCAGAGAAAAACAAAGAAGAAAGAAAAAGGGGCTGCTCAGCTAAGAATGATATTATTGTATGTTTATACTGTTCTTATTGTTTTAATCTGGCATTTATGCCCTTATTAGCCGCCCTGAGCCTTCGGGGAGGGCGGGATACACATCTAAAGAATAAATGAATAAATGAATAAATAAATAAAAGGAAATCCTGCAACCCCGAACTTGGGTGTGGATAGCCCCATCCCAGCCAAACCCCAGGGTGCGGGGGTGGAACACCGCTTCCCCAACCTCCATAATGTGGACAACGGGCAGGTGGTGTGTGTGTTGCTGCCACAGGAGCGCCTTGCGCGCAGAGGCCCCATGGCCAATATGAAGCGCCCTTAGCAGTGGGTTCCTCCTTACCGTCCTTCTTAAGAGGGCCCTTAAACACCTCCACTTGGAGTTCCTCTGTGCCCTGCCCTTGCTGCCCAGATGATGATGTCTTGCCTTCATCGCCTGTAGAGGATGCCTGCTTATCCTCTAAAAAGGCCAAGCAGGCCAGAACTTGTGCCTGAAATGAAATGGTGGAAGCATTAGAGTCCCCCTTTGCTTTTTTAGCTCCTTCCCCTGTTGGAAAAGGGCCAATCTGCTGCTCCAGTGCCTCAAGCTGCAGAAGAATTGCATCACTGAAAGGGTCATCATCCTCTTTGTCAGACAGGACCACTGGCCCAGGCTGCACAGGAGGCCGCTTAGGAGCTGGCGGCTTCCCCTTGGCTTTACCCTGACCTTTTCTCCCAGCCATCACCAGGATTGATCGTCTAAGCACCTATTATCCGCTATCCACTAAATTGGTTGAAGCAGTAACTCTGACCAAAACTGATGAAGCCCAATAGGAATCCTCACAAACCTTCAGCTAAAAGGGCTGCCCAGCAATGTATTTAAAATGGCCACCCAAAACAGCCCACTCAAAATGGCCATTCATATATGCCACACTCAAGATGGCCACCCTAAGCAGCGACCCTCACAATGGGTGCCTCCAAATGCTTGAAACGGTGGTTTTAAAATGGCCCCCAAGGACCCTCCCGAATTGGCCCTAGTCAATTTGCCCTGAATGGCTGGATGGGGGGGGAAATCAGGTGTGAGGGGAAGAAATGGCCCTAATAAGTGCCAGAGGGCAAACTGGGCCCCCCAGCAGCCTGACCAATGGCACCCTAACAACCTAGGGCCCCCTCCAAAGATCCCCCAAGTTAATATGATTATGTGTGGGGGCTATATATATATAATCCGCTGCCATGATCAGGGTGCCGCCACTTCTGCAATTGGGCCATTGCCGCAATCAAGCTGCCCCGCCAAAAGCAGGCCGTGGCGGCGATCATGCCGCCCTGCTAAAAAGCAGGCTGCCACCGCCGAAATCGGGCCGTCCCACATACACGCCGCACTAAGCCGGCCCAAGGAGCTCTCCTCTGCATGATGAAAGGATTGAGCATGTGGAGCAACTGCTAAGAGTGGGAGCGGAGCCTGGCCCTTTGAAACGGCCGGCTCCACCTCCTGCATCAGGACGCATAGCGTCCTGCTCCATTGCCATCCTGATTCTTCGGGGTGGCAAAACAACCCCCACCCACCATCAGCATTGCCAGGTGGGCAGGAGATCCGTTATATATATATGTAGAGACACTCTTTTGCCCATTTGGCTTATTCATTAAAACACAGACAGTATAATTCTAAGTAAAGTTATACCCTTCTAAATGCACTGAAGTCTCCTTAGGATTGCACTGTACTTTTCCTACTTCCTGTTTAAAAGGATTTCATCCCAGGAATCTATACCATGTGATTTTACAGTGACTTCAATTGACATAGAAGACTGTAACTCTACTTATGATTGCACTGCCAGTCATGTAGCTATTATATAGACATATACTGTATAATTGCCCCAAAAATCAAATAATACATAATACCTTTTATTTGAACCAGACAAAATTACACAAAGTAATGCACCCAGAATTCTTAATCAAACTTGGTGTTTAAAACATAATAAAGTTTCTCAGACAATGACCTTAAGACTCTGCATGATATGCCAAACAGGTATGTGAATTTGAGATGGTGAGGATGTCAGATTGCAGCCTTGGCTTTCTGGGAAACAGAAGAAGCAGAAGAAGAAGAAGCTGCAGAAGCAGCAGCCTATTGAAAATACAAGAAAGGAACAGTTGATCAAATGTTGCTCTAATACCAGACTGGAGTCACAGATCCCTCAGAAAGCTATGAGTAGAGAGAAAAACATAGTAGTCCTTATATTAACAAAGTTAGAGATTAATTTTTAGTGGGTGGACCAGGTAAAAAAGTTACTACTGCCAAATTTGGCAGGATTACCTTGTGTTGTGGGGAAATCCCTAACTATTGTCTTTCCCCAGGTTCATTTTCCTTCAGTTGGCAAATCCCTCCTTTTATTGGCTGATCAGATATTCTCAAGGTAGCCTGCAGCCTTTTTATACTGTATAGTTCATACTAAACCAGTGACTTACTATAAGATATAATTATTGTGCAAGCTTCCTAGTACATTCAAGTTTCATATTTTCTATAACCTGTTTCAATATTAATAATTCCATTATATGAACAGAGGATGAAAGATGATCAAATTTAAACCAATTTAAATGGAATGTTTGAAATTTAGCTGATATGCATGGAAGTCAACTAAACCAGCACTAATTCAGGTAATCGACTGGAGTAGGGATGGGCATGAACCAGAAAAATGCAGCTTGGTTTCTGGTTTGTGACATGCCGCATTTGTGAACCATAGACTGTCATGAGTTTTTCGCCACCTCACTATTCGGTTCATGAGGAGCATCTGGGGAAAGTCTGCTGTGAGTTTGGTGTCTCTAGATTGCACAGGTTCCTATTAAAATGACCGAGATTCAGGAACGTATAGAACAGATCCTGTGCAAGCTAGAGACATCAAAGTTGCAGAGGACCTCCCCCCAAGTTGTTTCTTTGAAGTTCTATAAATATTTTGATTGAGTGGAGGCAGTCTCTCTGGAAATGTCACCACTCACAAACTAATATAAGGTCAACAGTCGTGTTAGTCTGACCAGCAATCAACAGTCATACAACTTATAAGAATTGCTGTACATGTATTGTGCTCTGAAGCATTACAATATGATACACAACTTAATAGAATATAAACCAAGGTACAACGTCGTCTCCGGATTATTTACCAATGTTTCAAAAAATGAATCTTCTTCAGGAAATTTTCTGTAGTACACAAAAATGCAATTTTTAGAATATGTATAACACCAATCAGAAGAAACAATGACAATACAATAGTCTTATTGCTTACTTACATAGAGGTGCCAAAGCTCTCATTTTCATAAAAGCTAGACAACAAGTCTTAAGCATCTGCAACATAATAATTTTATCTTTGTTATGAACACATATAAGATATTTCAAAATATTTCAAATTACAACCAATCAGCCTAGTAATAACTCACATCACGATTCAGATAGGACGCTGATCTGTTTTTTTCTGGATCCTAGGCATCTCTCTCTGGTCATGTTACCAAAGGGCAATTAAAGGGACCTTGCAAATTGCTAACAGGTGGTGGGTAGTGGGAGGCAGTACACTTTAAAGGAAACCTCATGTAGTTTACACAAACATAATATAGTTTACAAAAAACATCATATGGTTTACAAAAAAACATGAAAGGTCAATTTCTGCATTCAGTCCATTAGGAAATACACTGTTCAACCGGTGAATCCAAAACATCTCTCGCTGTAAAAGGCGTCTTCTTAAGTCAGTCCTTTCTCCAGGAGTTCTCTGTACAATTTCTAATACAACATATTGAAAGCTATCATAACAATGATTAAACTGTTTAAAGTGAATTGCTAATGGGGTATCCAGGTTCTGAGCCTTCAGTTTGGATTTATGCTCTGTAATTCTTGTTCCTCAAATTGGATATAGGAGAACTAAAAATCTCAAGGACCTACTAATACATACCAACCATCAAACTGCACCTACTCAAAACATTCAAAACATACAAAAAACAGGACATTTCAAATGTTCACACTGTAGTTGTTGTAAACAAGTTTGGCAAACAGATGAAGTAATCTTACCTGGATTTAGGATGAAACTAAAACATTACAGTTCGTGTAATACAAGTTGGGTTGTTTGTGTTAATTGAGATCAGCGTCCTATCTGAATCGTGATATGCTTAAGACTTGTTGTCTAGCTTTTATGAAAATGAGAGCTTTGGCACCTCTATGTAAGTAAGCAATAAGACTATTGTATTGTCTCTTGTTTCTTCTGATTGGTGTTATACATATTCTAAAAATTGCATTTTTGTGTACTACAGAAAATTTCCTAAAATTTCCTGAAGAAGATTCATTTTTTGAAACGTTGGTAAATAATCCGGAGACGACGTTGTACCTTGGTTTATATTCTATTAAGTTGTGTATCATATTGTAATGCTTCAGAGCACAATACATGTACAGCAATTCTTATAAGTTGTATGACTGTTGATTGCGGGTCAGACTAACACGACTGTTGACCTTATATTTGTTTATCTGTTTTAGTCGTGTGTGTCCAGATTTTTTTGTACCACTCACAAACTGGCACAAATCTCCTTGAATGCTTGAAGGTTTGTGGAATGTTCATGCTGGATCACCTGCCTCAAGCATAACTTCACAATGCACAAACAGGCCAAAATTCAAATTATTTGCCCAAAATTTGTCATGAACTTTAGTTTCTGAGCTGGTTTGTGCCCATCCCTAGACTTGAGGATTACAGCTGGCAACCTTCATAATAAGATTTAGTTTGTATACTTAAACCCTGTATGGGTTTTGTGATGGACAGGAGGCTGTCCTGCTCCTGAGAGGAATAACAGCCACTCAGCTGGTTTCACACCTGAGCATAAGGGAATGCTATTCCAGCATCCAGTCTCGCATATGGGAATGCTATTCCAGCATCCAGTCTCCTTCCAGAAGGCAGTTGAGGGCTGCCTGAAGGAGAATGCAGACAGGAGAAGAGAACTGTCTCAGCAAGGAAGCAAACAATTCCGTGTGTAGTTCTGCCTAGTAGAGTGGCAGAGTGGTTTAATTCTACCTCTCAAGCAGACGATAAAGTTGTGAAACCTGACTCTGATGAAAAGCAGACCTGGTAACTACAAGCTTTAAAGAGAACTCGCCACATAACCTGTATGTAAATAAATCTTCTCTGTTGTTTTATTCAACCTCCTACTTCAGTGATCTCTATGCTCTTCATGCACAATACAAAATTTACATCACAGCAGTGACCCAAAGCAGTGACACTAACTACCCTAAGAACACCTTATAATTGAGGGGACGGCTTACATCAAAAAACCCAACCAGGTCCCCCAGATTCATTAGAGAGGCAATGGTAGTCCCCTCTGTTTCAAGAAAGATGCTGTCACAGGTTCATATATGGAACTACAAATGGATAGACACTGGAAAAATGCTTTGAGCTTTCTAACGATAGCTGTATTTATTATTTGTTAACATATTTAATTCATTAGAGTGCATTTATAAAACACTGAAATAGTTTATTATAGAAGTTTATCTTTGCTGAAGCAAGATGTCTCAGAATTCAGAAATTTCCTCCAGAATTTGGATTTGGGGTACTCCGGAATACACAGGGCCTCTAGCCAACTCCAGGTCTCACACATCTTATTTCACTTTGCAAAATGCACAGAGAATAAGATAACCTAGCTCCAGTAGTTCCTCAGAGGATACAGGTATTTTTGGAAACTGTGCAGCTTGGATCCAGGTAAAGCATAAATAGTGTGGCCTTGGGGCTGAAGGATATGGCATATTTTTCTTATAAAGTCACAAGCAATATGCTTTTTGTTCAACACAGATTTGTATCAAAAAGCAAACGAGGCTTGGGCCAGTTTAAATGTTATAAGGAATAAACAGTTGTTGGAGGAAGAAGATAAAACACATTGTCTGGAGTTCCTAGATGATAGTGAAAACACATTCTCTTTACACAGTGTTTGATGAATAAAAAGCATAGTCAGAGTTCCATCTTTGTCTTGTCTATATTAAGTAATCCCTTGGCACTTCATTGAGATCAGTAAAAAAACTCACTGTAGTAATCTATTAAGAAATCCTACTCTATTATTCATAATAATAATTGATCGGTACACATTCCATGTACATGAATCTTTTACAGAAGTTTTTTAAAAGATCCTGTCCTCTCTGTGTTTGGTAGATATAATTATACTAGCATCAAATTTAATTTAAACATCCATTGTACAATTTAAAATTTGATTGAAGGGTAACAAGGAATTAATACAAGCAAGTGCAGTTGTGCATATCTTAACTTTGTTGTAGTTGAGTTGGTGGGCAGTTGGTGAATTAAAATTGTGAATATTCACTTTTATCCAGTCTCACTTCAGAAAAGCATCATAGGCCCACTGTTTCAATTACTAGCAGAAAGGATGATCGAATCAAGTGTAGATTCATAAGGTTCTCACCCGCACACACACCAAAGCTGGTTTGGTCCCTCATATTTTGATGGATTTTGAGCTGCTGAAAAGCTCTGCATTTTGGAAGATTGTTAATTTATTGAGCAGAATTTTTGTAAATGAGTGCCTGTCTGGACAAGGCTTAACTGAAGGGCAGGTCCCAGGAATTCCCTATCATGGTACGGATAGAACAGGCAACGAGAAAATGTTTAATGCACTGAGAATTTCTGAGAAGTAAAAGGTAAAAAGTGCATATATAGTGAAATGCATGTCTGCCCCTGCATCTGCTTAGCAAAGATAAATCCATAATTT
Organism: Gekko japonicus; assembly: GCF_001447785.1. NCBI lineage: Eukaryota > Metazoa > Chordata > Lepidosauria > Squamata > Gekkonidae > Gekko > Gekko japonicus. The sequence continues at coordinate 560,331 of NW_015175368.1, forward strand.
GGTACAAGGGAAATCAAATGACTAAGATGTAACGATGTAATGGGGTATCTGTGCATGGCCAAGGATGGCTTTAAAAAGTCACTGGTAACACAAAGCTACAGACTTTTGGGGACTTTTGCTGACCTTCATAGCAATTAAGGTTTTTGTCTGTTTTTGGAAATCCCAGGTGGCTGTGTTCATTATTGGACTTTGGCAAACCAGGCAATGGACCCATTTGGGTAACAGTCCTAAAGCATAGCAGCCTTTCATATTAAACCTGCACTTATAATCCATTTGGGATGTGGAAATATTTCTCAAGTTTTAAGCAGTATTCAGGTGTCCTGATGAATTTATAGCAGGATGTAAATTACAAGGCTTCTTTATGGGTTCTCATAAATGCTACTTTCCCCCTCAGATCTAGATCTGAAATTTACTGTGAATTCAGTATAGTAACCCTGTCATAGCCTGTAAGCAAGGACATCACACTTCCTGCCTTTTAACTGCATAGATTAGAAGGGGATGCTGCACCATACCCTCCTTATCCACTATCTACTTTTTGCTAGATTGAACACCAAAATAGCTTCCTTCTATATGTTGTTATGGAAACAGCAGGATATAAATATTTTACATGAAGGAAGTGAAGAAGGAATATAGATTAAAATGGTGATCATTTCAGTTTAAGCACTAGATAGATAACATGTCAATCCGTTCTTCCATGAAGAATCTTCCTTTCAGTCACAGAATTTGCTATGAGTTTTAGAGGCCAAGTAGATTTGACAGGTACTTGCCATGGGGCAAAGGGTAGCTCCAAATTGGCCCAATGAAGCTGTGAAAGTGGTGTAAGAGAAAAGGGCTAAACCACTCTGCCCAACCTTATTGTCTTGATGTGAATTGGAGAAATCATGTAGCTGCTTTTTACTCTGCTAAAAATACAAGATTCATTGATGAACTTCCTGACATCTCTAGTCTGATCCTTGTCAACAGATAAAAATTACCACATAATATCAGATAGCAGAAATGATCTTTCAAGATATTATCAAACATGTTCAGTACACTGCCAGAAGAACAGAAATAAGAGACATCTTGTGAAAGTGAGGAAACCTTCATTAGACTCCTAGAGAATAAGATCTCACTTAATGCACACTCTTATTTACAGTGCAATACCAAGTATAGTAACACCTTTCCAAGCCATTGACTTAGAACTGCACTGTTACAATCCTGAAGTCTAGTGTTGCTACATCCTCTACAAATTTTAATACTTTTTACATCTCCATTTTTTTCTTCTGTGCAAAACAGATATTATCTTATGTAATAAAGAAAACATGGTTCCAACATTATTTGAACTCTGTTATCCAGAGCTTAATGTTATCCAAACTGACACTAGGTTGCATAGCACTGTAACTTACATGAGAATACTTTTTTTTTAATCTAACCATATGACTGCCCAAGCATGGCTGACATCTTCCCTTTTACTCACACCCCTGTTCATTTCAATAAACAATATTATACTGAGCAATGGTGAAGGTATATTTATATTTAATCAGACACAGAACATATGTATACTGGAGATGCCATTTCTGAAGGAGCAATCCTCCTTACTACCAGTGACACCTTTGAAAAACAAAACAAAGAAGAAATGAAAAATACCAACATAGAACTCTATCATGTAATGCTTCAGTGTTGGTAGCACAATTGGACACTTCAGACTCTGACTCAGAAAATACAAATGAGAATGGTCAGCTTTACTAGGATTCCTTGCTGTTAATGTTATAACAGCGTTTACATAATATCCCACACTAAGGGCATCAACATCAAGACAATGTGGATGAACACCATGATACTCCACACTCTGGGTGGTATCTTATTTCACCAGTGAAAAAACACTTCTGCTGACATTTTTTTTTGCCAGTTCCCCTGCTTTGAGCCCAGCAGTGTTCTGGTAGTCTTCTGAATTTACACACAATATTTGGGGCATGTGAGAGCTACAGTTGGAGAGGAAGGTAGAAAAATTCCATCCAGCAAATTCTACTGGGCTAATGGATTCATAGCATCAAACCCAGGCTGACAGTTACAGTGGGGCCTGTTGGGGCCCGGCCCCCTGACTTACCGTCAAGGCCCCCAACTTCCCATTCAGCCCAGGCCCTGGGTCACTTCCAATTTTTAATTTTATTTATTGCACTCGCTGCCGGCAAGCCCCTCATTGCCTCTTGCCAGCTGTGGCTGCTCTCTCTCATCCATGGGCCTGGCTATGGGCCTGCACTCAGTGTGTCTGGGCTGCTGGCAGCCAGTGTAGCTCCCACCTGCCTAAGCCCTTCCATATGTGTGACAGCATGCAGGGGCCATGACCAGAGGTGGGCAACAGCCGCTTGAGCTGTCAGCTCTGGCGGGACCAAGCTAGGGTCACCAAACTCAGGTCATCTGCTGCTGTCAGAGTAGGGGGTAGGTACCTAGTGTGGTTTCTGGCAGGGACAGCCGGGGAGTTCTCCTGGGCCTGGTTCAGCTGCAGGAGTGAGAGCAGCAGCAGAGAGACGAGGAGGCAACTGGCTCCATCGGGATGCTGCACTAGGCTGGATGGGGTAGATGAAGAGCTGGGCTCCCAGGTGCTCCCAGCTGGAGGGGCATGAGAAGAGAGAAGGAAGGCAGCTGCTGCCTCCAAGGGGGCTGGACCAAGCCACCAAGCCCAGTGGTTCCATTGTGGGATAGAGAGAGGGGTGAGGTGGGTGGGACTCCAGGGCAAGACAGCCTCCAAGCACATGCAAAGAACCAGGGCTGTGCTCCCCCCCCCAACAGGGAAACCTCACCCACAAGCTCAGTGCTGAGGTCTGAGGAGATGGGGCTCACTTGGGCACCAACCGGTTATTGATTCTCCATGACAAGGAGGTCTCATTTGATGTATTATCCTTCCATTTGTGTTGAAAAAGCCTCCTTGCAACAGAGACATTTGCTTCCCCCTGATATTTGCGTTTCTGGTTGCAGGGAAGGGCAGGAGTGGGGCTGCTCACTTGGGTGTATGGGGGTGTGCCTCCCTCTTAAAGGCTCCCCAAATTTAAAAAAATCCTGGCTATAGGCCTGATTAAACCCCTTTAAAATAAAATTCACAGGACACAAGTTAGACTTAGTTTGAAGGATGTTCAGAACTCGGATGCCACTTTGCTTTGATATTCTTGCTAAATTCAAATGCTTAAATTAAACTCCAAGAAGTATTTTAATTTAGGAGCAGATGCAGAGGGATTGTCAAAGAAAGCATCTCCTGCTTTATGCAGTTGCTAAGATTTGTGTTGAGTCCCCAGGGAAAGCATCTCCCGCTTCATGCAGTTGCTAAGATTTGTGTTGAGTCTCCATGGATTTAAACACTGAAGTCTAATTGCTGCTCCAAAATGATGTCCTTAGCACGACTGTGAGCCCTGTCTAAGGCCTGTGGGAATGGATTCCAGGAACCTGCTGCTGTTGCATGTTGAATGCTTCACCCTTGAATATCCATCTTTTTTTTTTTTTTTGTAAACTGAAGTAAATGAATCTATGGTCTGTGGCAATGCCGTGTGAATTGTGCAGTTATGCCACCTACAGCCACAGATGAGCATTTGTGCTCGGAAAAGCCATTTTCCCTGTCATAAAAAGAAGAAAGGCAACCCCAAAATGTGATATGTCTTTCCAGATGAGAGCTCCCTTGATTTCACTTGAAGACTGTATTGCTCTGAGAGACTGTATCACTAATAACAGAAAAATAAAATCCACAGTACAAATGAACTGGTATGTGTAGTTAGATTTCCAAAGCACAAAAAAGCCTGAGAGGAAAGGTGATGATATTGAAAGGTTCAATGTGCATGTAGCTGTTTAGATCGGTTTAACTGCTATTATTTCCAGAAGCATACATAAAAGCCTTAAAGAAGCAAAAGGGATTTTTAAAAAAAGAAAAATGCATGAAAAAATGCATTTTCTAAGTATTTCAAAGAAGTGGATGCTTCTGTGTGTCTTGTGCAGTGTCCCTAAAACTATAATTCACATTTACAGTGTTACATACATCATCATGGTAATCTTTGCAAACAGCCCTGTAAGGTGGGTCAGCATTAACATGCCGAGATCATGTCGACCCTGATACTGCAAGCAATTTGCAGTCTAAAAAAGAACAGGAGCTATATTCTGCTTTGACATCTAGGAATCTGTGTACCTTCTCTCCTCAGGAACCAGTGTGGGCTCAGAACTATGGAAACAGTTCACAGTGAGTTCTATAGAGTGCAGACTGCAGATGGACTATTAAGGAGACATCACATCGACCAACTGCATGGTCACACAGACACCCCGGATTCTTTTTTTAAAGAGATAATATAAAGAAAATACAGGAAGGGGAGGGTAGGATTACACATTACAATTGTACATATCACCAATAACGCCTTCATTACATTAAAAAGTTTTTGGGGACATGGTCTATTAATTACAATGATAGTTACTTATGTCGGGGTACATTTATGTTCAACATTTTACATTTCAAATTTTATAACTAATCTGTTTTGCAGCTAAATTATTAGTTTCACCATCACTACATACTCAGTATTGCATATTTTTGCCATTTCTGCATACTTGCTGTTACTTTTAACCAGTAGTACAACAAAAATAAAGAAGAAATGTCTATTATATATCTCATTAAAACAATTTTAAAAAATTCTCCCCCAAATCCACTTACAGACCTTTATATTCAAGAAGTTACAATTAAAACTGATTCTCATTCTGCTTCTTCAATACAATACATTCATATGCAATATTTTAGCATACTTCTCATTCTAAATTTGTCTCCTGCTTGCATAGTAGATACTCCATCTCTCCTCAGATTTCATAATTGATCAGTTTCTCAAATAAGTTAGTTTTGCCATTCCTACATATTCAACAAGTTTATTTTTTCATTCTGCTAAGTGCAAACAGACATCTACTTTCCACTTTGCTGCATAGATAATTCTAGCCGCTGTCACCATGTATTTGAATATCTCTTCCAAAGTTTTTGGCAGTTTGTTAGACAGTATACCTAGTAGCATATTCTTGGCTTCCATGGGGAAATTAAACTTTAATATATTCTGCATTTCTCCATGTATTTCCTTCCAATATATTTTTTGCTTTTTTATACATCCACCACATATGGAAGAAGGTTCCATTATGTCTTGACATATCCAGCATGTTCCTTTGTAGTTTTTATTTGCTTTCTCAGTATCCTTAGGAGTTATATACCATCTAAAAACATTCTGTACCAATTTTTCTTAATGCCTGACTGGATGTAAATTTGGCTGCGGTCACATGGGACAGAAGCCACACAAGTGAGACGGAAAACAGGTGGAGTTTCCGGGCGCGATCTCACCAGCACATCTGGGAAGCGTAGCACTCCTGTGGCGCAACCGAGGCTTTCAGCCGAAACAGCGTGGCAAAAAACTAGTACCTCGGAGGTACTAGTTTCTGGAAACTGCGGGGCAAGGGCGGGCGTCTGATCGCGTTTCCGGTGGCATCCGGCGCCCGCCCGTGTCCCCTTGCAAATAAGATGGGTTTTTTGTCCACGTCTCTGTGGATGCGCACACGCACCCAACGGAGCATGCGCATTCATCGTGTACACACAAAAAAAAACAGTTTGCCACGGCGCGCGCTTCTTCATTGCGCGCCTTTTTGTCCTGTGATCAGCACCTCTCCCTTGCCATGGAACCTCCATGGTACCTCCACAGAACCTCCACGGGAGGTCTGATCGAGTAACTGTGCAGTAGTTTGCCCCAGGGCAAACAGCCACGCTTCTCCACCGCAGTTTCCTGCCCGTGTGACCGGGGCCTTTGATATTTTCCCCTCATAACCATTCCCATTGATGCATGGATAGCTGTTCTTTAAAGTCCTTCATCATTTCATAATACATTTTTTCACTTGTTCTTCTGTTTCTAACTGGAGCAATAATTTATATATCCATCATAGTAAAAGTGCTTTTTGTTTTATAATCAGCTGTTAGAACTCAGTTACTTCACTTAACTTAGAGCTCCACCTTCAATATTAATCAACTGCTTTGTGATAATATAACGACCACTGAACGTTTCTTTTTTCATCTCTAATATCTTTCTCAAGTGCTTATCATTATAAGCTTCTGTTGGAGACGAGCAGAGAGTGTGGAGAGCTCAATAAGTTCCATCATGTGAACCATATTCTCAATAGTCCATCTCTGATTATATAACTACTTTCTTGTGTTATGATCATTTTTAGTTTTATCTGAATCTCTTTCACTTCTAACATAACTAATTGGTTTTTTTAATTGTCTGATCTCTGCTGGCATGTCTTTATTAAGATTGTTTTAATGCTGTTGTTCCAATCTCTGGATTTTTTCTACTATTGTCTTAGTTTGTTCTGATTTTTCTCATTTCTTTTTGTCAGTGGCTGCTAATAAAATTCCTCTGATAAAAGCTTTGCTTTCTTCCCAAATTGTAGATGAGGACATTTCCTCTGTTTTGTTTATTTTGAAGAATTCTTCCAGATCTTTTTTTTTGCACTTGTTTACTTCATCTTCTTGTAGTTTGTAGTAAAAGAGCATCAATTAGTCTCCATCTTCCTCTTGATTTTCTATTCCACTGCCAGACTACTTCTAGGGGAAATATCTGCTAATATCTTCAGTTGAATCTCTGCTTTCTTGATATCCAGCACAGGGCCAGTCCAGAAAGAGGACAGTGGGGCCCAACCAATGGGAAGAGGGATGAGTAGGAATGACAGGACAGGAGTCCACTGAGAGGGAGGGAGGAGGAAAAGAAGGGTGGAGAAAGGAAGAAAGGGAATAAAGAGGGGAACACTGGAGCTGGGAGGGAAGTGAAGCTGACTGCTGTGAGAAAGACAGAAATTAGAGAGAACCTGTGTGCCGCAGAATAAGCCAAGGGAATCCCCATAGAGGTGCAGTAACCCCACGGCCCCCTTTTCTGAGGCTTCAAGCGTGACCCTGTCCCCTTTTCCTGCACAGTGGAGGGCAGACCTCCCAGGGCTTCCTGGGGTGTGTGTGTGCTACATTCTAATTGTGGGTTGCTTATATAAATGGCTAATCCATACTTGTTTTGAGCTGAAGCAAGATATACTTTATCTATTTTTTAATTATGTAAAATATGTTTGTGTTTCTTCTTTATATGAGTTTGTTGAAGGCATAAAATGTCTGCATTTTGCTTTTTATGTTGGTTAAAAATTCTCATACCTTTTGAGGGAGAGTTCAGGCCATTAATATTTACTGATACTATTTTCAGTTTTTCAATTTTGTCCCAATGTTGTTGCCACATCTAATTCGTCCTTTTCTGTGTTTGTTTCTTCTTCAGAACTCTTAGTCTGTGAACTTTGCTTTGCATTTCTTAAAGATTTCCCTTCAGTTCCTTTGTATAAATCCTCTGCATCCAATTTTTCAGCCAATTGCTTGGCTAGTTCTTCTGTTGCAATTACTTTTCTTCCTTTTGGTAAATATACCTCTATTACAAATGGTATTTTACAGCAGTTTTTTATTTCTTTCTCTAGTAGAATTTGTCTCAGAAAATCAAAATCTTTCCTTTTCCTTAATATACTTGTTGGGTAGATCATGAAAAATCTGCATGTCTACTAATTTAAGTTGTGATTCTCTTTGTTTCTTTAATATTGAATCCCATGTTTTCTTGTGAGTGAAACAAACCAATACTTCTTGAGGTAACTTATTCTTGAATGCAAATCTTGAATTCATTCTAAGTATCTGGTCAATATTGGGAAAGTCTCCTTGTGTCTTCAAATAATCCTGAAGCAAATCACAGAAGCTATTTTCCAGTTTTGACCTCCCAGAATCTTCTGAGGTGCTGGAGAAGACTCTTGAGAGTCTCTTGGACTGCAAGGAGATCAAATCAGTCAATCCTAAAGGAAATCAAACCCGACTGTTCCCTGGAAGGACAGATACTGAAGCTGAAGCTCAAATACTTTGGCCACCAAATGAGAAGGGAGCACTCACTGGAGAAGACCCTAATGCTGGGAAAGACTGAAGGTGACAGAAGAAGGGGACAGCAAAGGATGAGATGGTTAGACAGTGTTACCAATGCAATGAACATGAAATTGAGCAAACTCCGGAGGACAGCGGAAGACAGGAGGGCCTGACGTGATGTGGTTCATGGGGTCAAGAAGAGTCGGACTTGACTGTGTGACTGAACAACAACAACAACAACAAATCTTCTGAGGTGCATCTAAAATACAGGTTATTAGATCTGCAATGAGTTTCCAGGATTACAATTGTTTAGTCTGCTTTTTCTATCTGATAACCTTGCCTTTCTAAATATATATCATCCTTTTGCACCAACTCTGTGCTGTTCCCCCCCCCCCATCTCAGTATGTACATCATCGCACACTGCATAGGGAGCCCTCAGTGCGGAGATGCAAATAATTGACCCCTCGTTGAAGCACACCAGAAACACATGGCCAAAACCCACCCCGATTAACCTGCGGTTGCATCTGATCATGCAGCAGTGGGCTGTGCCCGCAGCTTCCAAGGACTGTGTGATTGTGCAACTGTGGGTCAAATTCCTAAGGAGCAAATAGCCTCCCCCCCCCCCCCCCGCTTTATCTTGCGTGTGTGACTGCCACCTTAGTTCTGTTTCTTTGCATTGCATTCTTGACTTGAAATAAATGTTACCAAGGGCTTTTGGGAACATACTGTTGCCCCAGAAGTACAGCTATTTGAACTAAATGAAAGGAGCCAGTGACAGGGAGAGTGGCGAGTACTCCATACTCATCCATTCCCTTATAGTGCAATCAATAAAATTAGACCAGACTCTTTTTGTATAGGATTATACTGCCAGTGTACTAGAAATTGCATACTATATCAATAGCTACTTTGGTAGGGGTGTCTTCTGTTCTCAAATCATTGCTGCATAGGAGGTAAAAACCACAGAATTTCAACTACAAGAACTCTTCTTCTGTAACACAGAGATGGTCAGGGTTTTGTTGCAATGAACAGGGTTCTAACCAAGCTGGTATTACAGCCTGTTGTGATTCCAGTAAGTCACTACCAGTCACTTGCTGAAATAGTCTGCAAAAAAAATAGTGGCCTATGCTAATGAGTTATGGTAATGAGCTCCTGCACCTCTTTTTCTACTAAAAGACCCCTGGGTAGAACATTCCAAAAAGTGGGTGTTCTGGATGAAATTTTATATGAAATGGGGTGGGAAGCAAAGAGGCTGATTTGCACTGTTATAGATTTCCAAGATAAATTCTTTTCTTGTACGTTGCAAGCCTTGATTAATTTGATTACTACAGTGCAACTTGACGAACTGCTGGGGTTGAGAGTTCAGAGCAAATTGTTTGCTTTTCTGGGTGATTTTGTTCTACTGTGTTACTGGTTTTAGGCAATGACAAATAAAAAATGGCCTCTTCTGACAATGAGTCAAGTCAACCATCATGTTAAGCCCTGGTTGAGAACATTTTACTCTGGCTTGCAGTAGTGTCTGACGTGACAGAGAAGCATGCTGCTTCCACAACCACCCCCAACCCCAGGACATTTCAGGCAACCAAGGAACAATTATTTTGTACATTATTTTTTTTCTGTTGAAAGTGTTTGGAAGAGAGCAAATGGTGAAGGGTCAGGGACATTATGGGAATGCATTGTGAGAAGACACACATAGCATTGCCAGCTCCAGCCTGGGAAATTCCTGGAGATTTGGAGGCAATGCCTGGCAAGGGCAGAATTTGGGGAAAGAAGGGAGATCAGAAAGGATGTGATTCTTCAGTCAACTCCCCGAAGCTTCCATTTTCACCAGGGGAGCCAATCTCTGTAGTCTGGGGTTTAATTGTAATTCCAAAACTCCATTTCTCACATGAAAGATGACAGCTTTAGATATATAACCCATGAATTTTCAATATAATTTATAAATATTTTGAGCTTTAGAAAAAGCAAAAAAATGTGAATGTCTGTAGGTGCTGCTTGCAATTAGTGATCAAATTGTAATTTGAGAAGGGTGTTTCTTTCTTTGCTTACTCTAATTGGTTATCCTATGGTTTCTAGGTCTCAAACATTTCACTATGTAAGCGGCAGGCTTAGTTATCCCTTAGGTACTGTATGCCTCAACATCATATTTTCCTGATTCTATTCCCTTTGAAAGCCAAAGGGAATTCATCTCGCTTCAGTCAGGCATTAGTGTATGTGTGTGTGTGGATGCATATGGGTGGTATGTTTGTCTTTTGGACTTTCCTTTTACTAGGTAGTACAGATGATGCTTATTTCTCTTTTCTAAAACAGTACATGTTGTTGGGTTAGAATTAGTTAGGGAAATCTTAAACCCTCTAATCAAAAGCTGAAATATGTTAGGCTGAAATAGCTTATCACTGATGTAGTTATAAATGTACAGAATGCAAGTGCCAATCTAAGGCTCAAATTGGAATGGTACCCAGTTTGGATACTGCAGCGTACCCAACAAAATGCTGGAAGGCATAACTCCAGCTTGGAGATGTAGCTAGACAGGTGTCAAATGTCAGTGTAGTCTGAACTTTGCCAGAGAAAAGAAAATATCCCATCATTTTTGTACTGTTGCTTAAGGCCATTTTGTCCTGGCTGTTAGGAGAGTTTTAAGGTATCTGGCACCATTCTTGAAAAAAGCAAACAGCAAAAGAATCAAGATTATTTTTTTTAAACGGACTGAACTTTTTGCACTTGAAAAAAAAATGCAGATTTTTTTTCCCCCAGCAAAGAATCTGGTTTATAGAGAGACTTGCATGAATTAAGTTGATTTTATCCTCCTCCTTGTCCAACAATTATATATGTCTCTACTCAGGAGTTTGAAGGTTTGAAAATGTGCAGTAGCAGAGAAAGATACCACATAGGTGAAACATGCCAAGAGATTCTCCTGGGAAACACAATAAGTGGAGAAAGCTGAGGAGCCACGCTGGACACAAATCACAGTGGCTGTCTCCAAAGAAATCCGCAGAAAGCTCTATATGCCTGAGTAAGGGAACTCCATAATTCTGCACAGCAGAATTATGAGGCAGGGAGTGAAATGCTGAGGCAGCAGATTTGTTTCTTTATCCAGGCTAAAATGGTGTGCAGAAAGGGAAAAAACTGAATGAAGTGGGTTGCTTGTCTGTTTAAACAGCTCATCCTCTAGCATCTCCTTTTCCTTCTTGGTTTAACTCAGTATGATTCATTGGCTCATTTGAGGTACAGAACCCTATTTTTCCTTCTCTTGAAATGTCTTGCATTTTGCAATAATGAGAAAATAATCCAAAATAACATACATACTCAAGAGGTTTGACTTTAAATTATATTTGCATTTTATTGTGACTAATCCAAGTACTTTGTGCCAGTTATATTAAAAAAACACACCTTTAAAATTAATTCTCCTAACTGCTTTCTGTCTGTTTGAGCTTTGCCAGACTGTGTCTTCCTTCAGCTGATGTTATTCATTTGTATTTTCAGATGAACCTATATGATAGATGCCAAATCTCTTAACATTTTGGTTGTTTATTGTAGAGAGAGCCAATTGTGATGTAGTACTTTGCAAACTAGATTAGTGTCAGTGAAACGTGGCTCAAACCATTTAAGCTCACTGGCTGAGATTTCTCTCAACCTTACCCACCTCACAAGTTGTTATGAGGATAAAATTGAGAGAGTATCAATATACCTAATCCTCAACATGGTCCCATCCATGCTCCATCTGTGGTTTGCAGAAAAATCTAAATCTCTAAAAATATATACATTATGAGGTTAAACCCAGAATAACAGAAGCAGAGTCTGTACCGTTAAGAAACATCATCTCAGCGGCCAGGGTAGGAGTTGTTAGGCAACCACAACAGTGTTTCCAGCCTTCAAACCTTGGTTTCTATCAGTGAAAGTGTTAAGGAATGTGCTTAAGATAGTATTTTATTTGTATTGTGCTGATATATGTATGTATGGAGTGTACTTGCATTACGTATGGGTTTGGGAAAACTGTGTGCTTTGGTCTGCTGCATTTGGAAAGCTGCTATGCTGATGTGCTGCCTGCATTGATATGCTAATGAAGACACACACGCACAGCTATCCACCCAGCCTGGGAGAAGAAGAGATCTCCATTGTGGTCAGCCGAGAGGACTCTCTGAAACAACAGGTCCTCCACCATTAAGGAATTTCTGGTCAACACGTAACCCTGAAATCTGGTTTGCATCTCAGAGACTATTTCCTGCTTACAGCTTGGGAACCAGCTAGAGCATCTACACATCAAAGGTTTCCTGGGTACCAAGAGTTTCACACCTTGACCAGATGCTTCCATTGAGTTAAAGGTTAAGATTTGAGTATTGCCCACTCCCTCTAGATAGATACGTCACTTCCCAGTGACCAATAGGTATAGGGAATGGGACGGACTACAGGTATGAGGTTGGCACAGATGCCAACCCCCAAAATAGGTTATAAAAGGCGAGGTTCAACCTTTGTTCCATGCTAGCCGTCTTTACCCCACCTTTGCAACTTAAGTTCTACCTTAGGTAATTCTCACGTGCACTCTTGGACTGCAGCCAAGAAGCCCACACGTGTTGGCTGGTTCCAACTGTGTGAAATAGGATTCCTCTAGTTAGATCTTTTGTTCCCGCATTCTTCCTTGTGAAGGTCGAACTCTCTTCCGGATCAGATAAGTATCAACCGCTTCCCTTTCCATATTCCCATCCAATTAGTTAAAGGTCATTATTTTCTACAGTGATTGTTTTCTATTCCTATTGTAACTAAAGGAACTTGTGCACGTGTGAGTGTGAATCTGCTTTTGTATGTCTGTGAATTCAAGTATTATTCAGTAAAGAGAGAACAACTTATTATATAACATCCAATCGTGTTGTCTCTTTTCCTGGGAAAACGAAGTCTCACATCTGGTTCTGACCTCTGTATTTTTGTTGTTCAGTCGCACAGTCGAGTCCGACTCTTCGCGACCCCATGGACGAGCTCTCGCCAGGCCTTCCGATCTTCCGCCGTCCTCTGAAGTTGGCTCAACTTCATGTTCGTTGCATCGATGACACTGTCTAACCATCTCATCCTTTGCCGTCCCCATCTTCTTTGACCTTCAATCTTTCCAAGCATCAGGGTCTTCTCCAGTGAGTGCTCCCTTCTCATTTGGTGGCCAAAGTATTTGAGCTTCAGTTTCATTATCTGGCCTTCCAGGGAACAGTCAGGGTTGATTTCTTTGAGGATTGACTGATTTGTTCTTCTTGCAGTCCAAGGGACTCTCAAGAGTCTCCTCCAGCACCATAGTTCAAAAGAATCTATTCTTCGGCGCTCGGCCTTCCTTATAGTCCAACTCTCACAGCCATACATGACTACTGGGAATACCATTGCTTTGACCATGCGGACTTTTGTTGGCAGGGTGATGTCTCTACTTTTTATCATGCTGTTTAGGTTCGCCATCGCTTTCCTCCCAAGGAGCAGGCGTCTTTTAAGCTCTCGCAGCCATACATAACTACTGGGAATGCCATTGCTTTGACCATGCGGACTTTTGTTGGCAGGGTGATGTCTCTTCTTTTTATCATGCTGTTTAGGTTCGCCATCGCTTTCCTTCCAAGGAGCAGGCATCTTTTAATTTCATGGCTGCAGTCACAGTCTGCGGTGATCTGGGATCCCAGGAACGTGAAGTCTGTCACTACTTCCACGGCTTCCCCTTCTATTTGCCAAGGAGTGATGGGGCCGGATGCCATGATCTTAGTTTTTTTGATGTTGAGCTTCAAGCCCACTTTTGCGCTCTCCTCTTTTACTCTGAGCAAGAGGTTCTTTAGATCCACTTCACTTTCAGCCATTAGAGTGGTATCATCTGCATATCTGAGGTTGTTGATCTTTTCCCCAGCAATCTTAATTCCCGCTTGTGATTCATCCAGGCCAGCATTTCGCATGATGTACTCTGCATATATATTAAATAAGCAAGGTGACAGTATACATCCTTGTCGTACTCCTTTTCCTATGCTGAACCAATCAGTTGTTCCGTATCCGGTTCTAACTGTCGCTTCTTGGCCCTTATACAGGTTTCTCAAGAGACATGTGAGGTGGTCTGGTACTCCCATCTCTTTAAGGACCTGCCATAGTTTGTTGTGATCCACACAGTCAAAAGCTTTAGCATAGTCAATGAAGCAGAAGTAGATATTTTTCTGGTACTCTCTTGCTTTCTCCATAATCCAGCGAATGTTGGCAATTTGATCTCTAGTTCCTCTACCTCTTCGAAACCCAGCTTGTACTTCTGGTAGTTCTCTATCCACGTACTGTTGAAGCCTAGCTTGTAGGATCTTGAGCATGACCTTGCTAGCGTGTGATATGAGTGCAATTGTGCGATAGTTTGAACATTCCTTGGCATTGCCCTTCTTTGGGATTGGAATGTATACTGATCTTTTCCAATCCTGTGGCCACTGTTGCGTTTTCCAAATTTGCTGGCAAATGGAGTGCAGCACTTTAACAGCATCATCTTCTAAGACTTTGAATAGCTCAGCTGGAATACCATCACCTCCACTAGCTTTGTTGTTAGCAATGCTTTCTAAGGCCCATTTAACTTCACATTCCAGGATGTCTGGCTCAAGGTCAGTGATTATACCGTCGTGTTTGTCAAGGACATTGAGGTCTTTCTTGTATAGTTCTTCTGTGTATTCTTGCCATCTTTTCCTAATCTCTTCTGCTTCTGTTAGGTCCCTACCGTTTTTGTCCTTTATCATGGCCAGCTTTGCATGGAACGCTCCCTTGATTTCTCCAATTTTCTTGAAGAGATCTCTAGTCCTTCCCATTCTATTGTTTTCTTCTATTACTTTGCACTGTTCATTCAGGAAGGCCTCCTTATCTCTCCTTGCTGTTCTCTGGAAATCTGCGTTCAGTTGGGTAAATCTTTCCTTTTCGCCTTTGCCTTTCGCTTTCCTTCTTTCCTCTGCTATTTGTAAAGCCTCATCAGAAAGCCACTTTGCTTTCTTACATTTCTTTTTCTTTGGGATGGTGGTGATTGCTGCCTCCTGTACGATGTCACGAACCTCTGTCCATAGTTCTTCAGGCACTCTATCTATCAAATCCAGACCCTTGAATCTATTCTTCACCTCTACTGTATATTCATCAGGGATGCGATCTAGGTCAAACCTGAATGGCCTCGTGGTTTTCCCAATTTTCTTCAGTTTAAGTCTGAATTTTGCAATGAGTAGCTCATGATCTGAACCACAGTCAGCTCCAGGTCTTGTTTTTACTGACTGGATAGAGCTTCTCCATCTTTGACTGCAAATTATATAGTCAATCTGATTTCGGTGTTGCCCATCTGGTGATGTCCATGTGTAGAGTCGCCTCTTAGGTTGTTGGAAAAGGGTGTTCGCTATGACCAGTGTGTTCTCTTGACAAAACTCTGTTAACCTTTGCCCTGCTTCATTTTGCTTTCCAAGGCCAAACTTGTCTGTTATTCCAGTTACCTTTTGACTTCCTACTTTAGCATTCCAGTCCCCTATGATGATGAGGACATCATTTTTTGGTGTTAGTTCTAGGAGGTGTTGTAGGTCTTCATAGAACCGGTCCACTTCAGCCTCTTCTGCATCAGTGGTTGGGGCATAGACTTGGATTACTGTGATGTTGAATGGTTTGCCTTGGAATCGGACAGAAATCATTCTGTCATTTTTGAGATTGTATCCCAGTACTGCCTTTTGCACTCTCTTGCTGACTATAAAGGCCACACCATTTTTTCTACGAGATTCCTGGCCACAGTAGTAGATATAATGATCTTCTGAGTTAAATTCGCCCATTCCTGTCCACTTTAGTTCACTGATTCCTAGGATATCGATGTTCAGTCTTGCCATCTCATTTTTGACCACGTCAAGCTTACCTTGATTCATAGATCTTACATTCCAGGTTCCTATGTAGTATTGTTCTTTGCAGCATCGGACTTTCCTTTCACCATCAGACACATCCACAACTGAGCGTCCTTTCGGCTTTGGCCCAGCCGCTTCACTCTTTCTGGGGTTACTTGTACTTGTCCTCTGCTCTTCCTCAGTATCATATTGGACACCTTCCGACCTGAGGGGCTCATCTTCCGGCGTCATATCTTTTAGCCTTTTGATACTGTCCATGGGGTTTTCTTGGCAAACATACTGGAGTGGGTTGCCATTTCCTTCTCCAGGTGGATCACGCTTGGTCTGAGTTCTCTGCTGTGGCCTGTCCGTCTTGGGTGGCCCTTCACGGCATAGCCCACAGCTTCATTGAACTGCGCAAGCCCCCTCGCCACGACAAGGCACCCCCTAGCACTGTCTTACCTAAGACGCATTTGGGCTAACAAAAGGCAGGGGTGAGGCCTTTTTCAGGCCTATTTTGGGCTCCAAGTCTACCCCTGCTCTGCTTCCTCCTGCTATGAAGACATGATTCATTGAGGCTATGCCCTGCAGCAACTACTGTCACGGCAGGACCAGGGGGCGTGACACAAGCAAGCAAAAGTCCAGGAACAGTCCGAGGTCAAGCCGGGCAAACCAGGTAGCAAGGTTCAAACAGGTTTAAGTCACAGTTCAAAAGCAGGGTCAGACATACCAAAGTTTCAAGTCCATAAATCACAACAATACCAGAGGAGTCAGAGATGAACGCAGGGTCAACAAAGCCGAAGGTCAAAAGCCAAGGATCAAGCCGAGAAGAATTCCACAAGGTCTGGAGCAGAGATGCAAGGATTCAGGTCCTGAACAAACGACGTTGCCAGCACAAATGACTGCTGGCAACAGACTTGCATATATACAGTGCTAGCTAATCAACTCATTAGCTAGCCAGGAGTGAGGACAGGATCCTGTCAGTAATCAGGGCTAAGAGATCTTCTGGCACGCATGCGTGCATTCTGCCTTCGCTCTCTCAGCTGTTGTCTTCTTACATTCCTGAGTTACAGGTGGAGGAGAGTCTGATGATGAATTACTGGGCTGCAGCAGAGACTGATCCCTTGCAGGTGTTCCCTGGGAGGCTCTATCCTCCTCACCACTTAGATAGCTTTCAGCTACAGGATCCAGTCTTTGCCTTTCTGCTGCAGTACTGTCCTCAGGAGCCTGTTCAGGGTCCTCAGGAGCCTGTTCAGGGGCATCAAGAAAGGCAGGCATGACATCAGCAGGGGCAGGCATGACAACTACCAGAAAACTTGCTTACCATGCAGTTTGTGCATGCAGCTCACCTAGATGCAGGGGTAGCTACTAGACAACTCACGTGGGCTCAGTGGTATCCTCCAGACAACTTGTGTGACTTGGGCAGGCCTAGCAGTGGCAACTTACTACTGCACAACTTTTAGGACATGGACAAACTTTCCCCATGGAGAGGTTGCTAGGAGAAGGAAGGAGGAAAAGCCAGTTTGTTGTAATCTTAGAAGTGTCAAACTAGGCTAGTGCAAGATGGCGACCGGTAGTGAGCTCCGGTGCTTGGGCTCCTCCATTTTAAATTAGTTTAGTAAGTTCCAGCCACTTAAGGAATATCAGCAACACCACATCTTGCCAATTATGCTGGTGGAGACAGTGGACTATAGACTATGTAGTGCTTTGAGACACTGGCACTACAAATATCGCTGCCTCTTCTCCCCTTGCTGCGGCCCGCGTTCAACGTCACTGCTCGGAGGAACTGCAGTGCAGCGTGATAGCTGCCCGGAATATCTACCTCTTGGTCTCGGGCAGGGGGCAAGCCCAAATGTGCTGGGAGGAGCTGTGGTGCAGCATGGAGGCCTCTTCGAGCATACGCTTCTTTGCCTTCGGAGTGGCCCAGGATTACCAATGCTGCTTGGGGGGGGGGCTGTGGTGCAGTGCGGGACCCCCCATGATGGTGTACAAGCTGACCACAGGGCACCCAGGGCTACATCTGTTTTGGTCAACTGTGCGGTTACCATCTCGATGGGGCCCATTTGGGGCTGCTGCTGCAGCGGCCGTTGCTGCTCTGGCGGCAAGTGGGTGTGCGGAGCTGGAAGCGGTGATGATGTGGTTGTGACCAGTGGTGAGGGGGCCTTTAGTGGGCTGTTACCTCCTTTGGGACCCTTTGGCAGTTTGGGCGGTGGACCAGTCAAGCTGCGGATGGTGACGGATTGGCACTGATGCGGGTTGTGGGACAATCGAAACATTGGCCCTTTGGGCCCCACGATCCTGGCAGGGTGTGTGGAGTGGGGTCGGTTGATGGGCTGTGACCCCCATCCATAAGCTTCTATGACTGGAATGGGCAGCAGGATCCTGAGCTTGAAAGGATCCTGAATTACAGCCGAGGAGAGTCGGGTGGCTAAAAACTGGGCCTTAGTTTTCCCACACAGAGGCTGCCAGGGTAGGAAAGTAGGGACAACTGGAGATGGGGAGGTGATAAAGGTAGGTTGTCTGGTGGGTGGAAATGAGAGAAGGAAGCAGGTAAAGGGGAGAGGTTATAGTAACTTTCAGGAAGTATTGGGTGAGGGGAAATAAGATGCCCCCCCCATTCCTTAAAGTTTCTCCACTTGTAATATAAGGGCCAAACTAAACATGAGAACAAACTCATGGCTGCCATGAGTTCAATGTTGACATTTTAAACTAATTTTAAAATGCTTTCCCCTGCACTGCCTGTTGCAGGGGAAGAGGCACCCAGCCAGTTGGGGGGCAGGGCATGAAGACTTCCTCTTTAGGTAGTAAGGCCAGGACAAGGGGGATACTTTCCAGGGCTGTTTCACACTCCCAGTCTACTTCTGTCACCTCCTCCTCCTCCTCCTTGAAAGGCACAAAAGCCCTGGATAGGGCCCTGACCCCTCTCCCTGCCTTTTCCTGACAGAAACCAAGGCTGGAGATTTGAAATGACAGCTCATATAAGGCTGAGATCTGAGCCCAGGTGAGGTTATCTGTTTGCTGGTAGCCAATGGCTGAGTGATAGGGTAACCTGCACTGAAGGGGAAAATGAAGTCAATATGTAAAAAGTGTGTTGCTGCCAATCATTCATTAACAAACCTCAATTTAACTCAAATTTGAAGTATCATATTTTCACTCCAGAATAATAGAATAACAACCAGATAAGAAATCTTGGATGTACTTGTCATAAACCTGCCCTGGGTCTATATGTGCTTACATATATGTTGTGTGTTCTTGTGCATGTAAACAGTGTTCCTCTTTATTGTGCCACCACCCAATTTATAAATCTAGCCACCCATGTTACTGATGACTTGGGGAATATTGGGAAAGGCTGCCTCTGAACAGAGGACAGAGTTTCCCAATTACTCCAGCTTTACTTTATGAGTGAATGACCTAAGGCACACAGGGAGGAACTGAAACATAGTCCGCTCTCTTAAATAGGAAAAGACTTTAGAATATAAAATATGCTATAGAATATGCAAGTGCAGGGGAAATGCTATCATGTCTACTGGTTACAGATCTAATGAAAAGAACAGGAAAATATAACACTAAGGTAAACTTAACAATACAGATGGTTTCGCTGCAACACCCACCCACCCTTGAACAAATGCACAACCTGGCCTGCACCTGCTCCATGCAGGGAGAATTCAACCTCCAGCATTTGAACAAAGACCAATGGATGTTTCAGCCTTTTAACCCTTCTTGCTTCCATTGGTGGGAAGCCTCTCACAATCCAGTTTTAGAGAACTTGCCCCACATGGCGAGCTGAACCCCAGTCTTCCAATCAACCTGGACTGAATATCCCACACATCTCAATTCCCAGATCATGTTTTACGACAGCTATCCATCTTGCCCTCCCTGGAAGATAAGCAAATAGTTCTCTCTCTGCAGAAATACAACTCTGTTCTCTGACCTCTTGGTGAATATTATGGCTCTCTTTATTTTATGGGAAACAAACAGCTGCCAAGATCCCCCTAGTGCCTGTCTAAGCACTTTACATCTTCAAATCACTGCAGTACTTTCCTCCAAAAAAACATGAATGTTAATTCTACTTAAAATTCTCTGTTTGACAGTCTGTCACAAATGAACATATTGTATTAATTATGAATAACTCATTAACTCAAATACAAAAAAAACCCTTCTCAAATCAGGATACATTCCCAAAGCTGTTCTTGATCAGAAATTTTATGCTTGTGGGGGAAGACAGGATAAAAAAATCCCATAAATAAATAAATATTTGTGACTCAGCTATAATAAATATTTGTTACAGATATTTTAATTGATTTCATTAATTCCAGGAAGGGGCAGTATACGGAGACAGAATTTTGAAAATGTTATGTGATTAACTTAGCACACAATGTATTTGGATGCTGGCAGAATTATGTACAGCTCCTATGTCATTGCATTCCCATTGGATGAATGTTGAACACTCTCTCACTCATGATCACACTTGCCTCCTCGATTAAAGTAATTTTTATACAGAATACACTATCCTTTGTGCAACATCTACCACAGTTGAGATAGCTAGCTAGCTACATGATAGATAGATAGACAGAAGATACAAGTACCCTGCACAATTTATCCTAAACAATTAAGCTGATTGAAATAGTTAACATCCAATATTAGAAATGAAAATTGAAATGGGGAAAAAATACCCTTGGAAATGGCTCTTGCTCCCTTAAACTACGGATCTGCTTTCTAAATCCCTATACTTGTTTAGCCAACCATGGAAGCATCAGCTAAAGAGATAATACGGATGCCTTGGCTGCTCCTTAGTGAGCCATCCAGCTGATTAAGGAATGGTGACAATTCTGCAGGGAGTTGCCATTAACTCTTCCTCCAGCTAATCTTTCCTAGTTAGCAGGTCATGATGTAGAACTGAAGCATGTCATTTAGCAAGAACATGATGAGGTATACCTCTTAGGGGTCCCACAAGAGGAAAATTACTGTCCTTTGAAATTGACATGGGAGAGTGCTCCTCTTTGACAGTGTACTTGGCTATGGAAAACTTTCAAACAGTGTACTGGGTAAAGACACACCAAGTATAATTAGTACTAATTATTTATTAATATCACATGTTTTGCCTATGAAATAAAAAAGGATCAAAGCAATAAACAACAGCAGGGCCTTGATTACAATTGTTTTGCTTCTGTACAGGTAAAAATCTATGATCGCATGGGTCTTTGTTGTTGCCATAAATGTTCTTATAAGTATCACCAGTGAGATGTAGTACTATAGAATTCATTATATGATTGTGCCTTTTAATTATAAAGCATGAAATAAATGAACTGTCATTAGTAGGA
Source organism: Gekko japonicus (assembly GCF_001447785.1). Classification (NCBI taxonomy): domain Eukaryota; kingdom Metazoa; phylum Chordata; class Lepidosauria; order Squamata; family Gekkonidae; genus Gekko; species Gekko japonicus. Next base: position 581,369 of record NW_015175368.1, read on the forward strand.
CTGTGGGTCTATCAAGGGGTTTCCTGTGGCTTAATGTAAGATGGTGTTGCTCAAGCCTCAATCATGAAACCTTGTTCTCAAAGCCTGAACTCAAACTTAGGAAATGTGAAGCAGTAAAAAAAAAAGTGTGCTTTTTAAAACATGTAGGGAATGCTTTTCGTCTTGGTCATACACATCTCACCTACCTTGTAGGGCTGGTATAAGGATTATTGAGATAATGGATTTGAAGCAGGTTCAGCATATACATTGTTGCCTTCTTGGTACTCAATAATGTCAAACTCACTGTCTACCAGGCCAAGTAGGAACACAAACACACCCTGTAAAGAAATACCTGCTAGTCAGATGATCAATGACAGTGGGCCCTTTAACAGCCAGCTGTCCAACAATCAGCTATCTGGCTGTTCCACCTTTGGGGTGGAAATGTGAATAGCAAGGGGGAGATTGCTCCATGGCTACTATACATCTCTCATGGGCTTGGCCATGTTCCCATAGGGCTTCTGTGGTCCTGTTCACACTAGGCGATTTGGGCCGGGAGCGGGGCAGTTTGGGGGCGGAGCAAACCGGCGCGATCACACCACAACATCTGGGAAGCGTGGTGCTTCCGTCCCCGAACTGGCCCTTCCTCGCGAAAATCTGCCTCAACTTGCAACCACCTACCTTGATGGTTCATCGGGAAGCTGCGTGGCAAGCCGGGCCGTTTGATCGCCGGTGCGTCCTTGCGCTGGCGCATCCCCGGCACCTAACCGAACTGCACATGCTTGGACATGCGCAGTTTGGCAGGCTCCCCGTCAGGGCTGTGTTTTCTCCCTGGCGTCTGATCATGCCGGGGAAAAAACGCGGCGCGGCCAGGGGATCTGTGGGATCCTGCCGCGCCGTTTCAACTTTGGCGCGGCTTTTAAAAGCCACACTTTTTGGCAACTTTTCCCCTGCCGTGTGGCAGGGGCCTGTATAGACTTTTTAAAAAAATGCCCTGTAGAGATACCTCATTGGAAAACAGCTCAGCAACTAGAATGTGGTGCATTGGTATCCCTATGGAGAAAGATTTTTGTATGTGCACAAAATTTAGAAGACAGTGACATTTTCTTTGAAAATCTGTTCCTGACGTCTGCAGCAGGCCAGATGCCAGTCATAAATTCATCCAGTATCAATAGCTACTGGGCATCCCTAAACCTATGTATACTACTAAAATCACCCTTTTATAAAGTGGTTTTTGCATATGAAGGGGCATACTGCTTGGAAACAAGTTGGAGTTTAGCATGAAAACATATATTTAGTGTGTAAAAGATATTTGCATATATGTACAGAAGAAGAAGAAGAGATTGGATTTATAACCCATCTGAAGGAGTCTCAGAGTGGTTTAGAATCTTTTCCTTCCCCTTCCTACAACAGACACCCTGTGAGCTGAGAGAGCTCTTTCGAGGACTGCCCTTGAGAGAACAGCTCTGAAAGAACTTATGACTGACCCAAGGTCCCTGCATGTAGAATAGTGGGGAATCAAACCCCGTTCTCCCAAATAGGAGTCTGCACTCCTAACCACTACACCAAACTGGCTCTCAAAATGCTGAGTAAAACTATTGAAAGGGATGTAGAGAATTAAACCTATAAGCGTATGTGTTTTTGAATTCTTGCCAAAAGTGAGCTTTGGGTGTTATGTCTGGGTGTTATACATGATGCATAATTTTAAGTTTTTATTTCTCAGCACTTCTAAAGTTGTTTTCCAGGTTTTTTTAAAAAAGGTACTGAAGAGATGTTTTGCCCCTCTCACCCTGTACTTCCACACATGCTGCCTGTGTTTCTGTGGAGAAAAACAATTAAGTGCAAGCCAAAATCATTAAGAAATATTCCATGCAACGGGGGCAATGTCAGGCTATTCTGACAATGGGGAAATTAAATCCATTTACCTTTGTGGAGGAGAATGGTTATGAGAGATATTTAAGGTGGCTTAAATCACCAAGCTTTTTCGGTAGCTGTCAACAACAAAGGCATTAAGACTTCATTTGCAAGCTTTATCTTTAATGTAAAATGGCAGCAATTGACATTTAAGAATTGCCTGGTAGAATGCCTCACCATTATACAGGCAAAATCCAGGAAAAGCTGACGCTGAATGAATAGATTGCATATTTCTTTCATTGGTCTCTACCCAGCAATTAGTTCTTGTTGATAAAATGGCTGGAATCTTATAACCTTACCTCCTGGCGTGCAGTTGCAATTTATAGTTTTCTTCCAGAGAGGGAGGGGTGAATTAACGGTTCTAGATTGGGGGCTGGTTTTGTGTATAAAAAGTAGGTCTTGGGAAGTAAACATTTCCTTTCATTATTACTATAACAATATTTAGGCATTGTGTAAAATTAAAGATAAAATGAATGTACAGAAAATATTCAGATGTTGTTCTCATTAACCAGCAATCACAACAATCAGTTTTGAATTGGGATTTGTTGGTTAGGTGAGGGGGATTATAAGCAGCTGGTGTCCTGAGAGCATGACATGCTGTCAATCCTACCAGAAGTGGATTTTTATTTATTTATTTATCTATCAGATTTATACCCCGCCCTCCCAGCTTAAGCCGGCTCAGGGGTGGCTTACATAAAAGAATAAAACACATCAATAACAATTTAAACAATCCTAAAATCATCTAAAAACACTCCAGTATATTAGATGCTATAAACATTAGGTGATACTGATAGTAATCATTTTATGTATTTTGGTGATTGGCCCAGAGATCTAATCCTTTATGCAGCTGGCACAGGCTGTTCTTAGTGGCTCCAGGGGACAGGGTTCTCAACGTTTCAACTATTGGTGGAGGCTCCTTAGTTGAAAGCCTGGTGGAAGAGCTCCATCTTGCAGGCCCCCAGGACCCTGATCTCTTCTAGGAACTCATTCCACCAGCACGGAGCTGCCACTAAGAAAGCCCTGGCCCTGGTTAAAGCCAGCCTGGCGTCCTTAAGGCCAGAGAAGGCCAGTCGATTTTGCAATCCTTATCGCTGTGTTCTCTGGGGAACATGTGGGGAAAGGCAGTCCATCAGGTATATAGGCCCCTGGCAATAAAGGGCTTTAAAGGTAAGCGCCAGCACCTTGAAGTGAATTTGGTATGCTGTCGGGAGCCAGTGTAATGCTTTCAGCACAGGCTGAATGTGCTCCCATGTTGGAAGGCCCATTAGGAACCTGACAGCAGCATTTTGCATTAGCTGTAGGTTCCAGATTTGTGACAAGGGCAGCCCCATGTAGAGAGCAATACAGTAGTCCAATCTTAAGGTGACCATCGCATGGATCACTGTTGCCAAGTCATTGCATTCAAGGAAGGGAACCAGCTGCCTGATCAGCCAAAGATGGTAAAAGGCTGACTTGGCCTTGGCTGCTACCTGGGCCTTTATTGTTAAGGAGGCATCCAGGAGCACTCTCAAGCTCCTAAGCTCTGACGCTGGCACCAACAGAGCCCCATCAAAGGTCAGGAGTGAGATCCCTACCCTCAGCCCACCCCAGCTCAGGCACAAGACCTCCATCTTCATCAGATTCAATTTCAATTGGCTCAGTCTAAGCCATCCAGGCATGACTTGTAATGCCCGGTCCAGATCTTCTGGTTTAGAGTCAGACTGGCTGCCCAAAAGCAAAGAGAGCTGGGTGTCATCTGCGTACTGGTGACATCCTAGCCCATGCCTCCATGCAATCTGGGCAAGGGGGTGCAAATAGATATTAAATAGCATCAGGGACAACATCACCCCTTGAGGCACTCCACAATCCAGTGGATGCCTGCAGGATAGCTGTTCTCCCACTGCCACACTTTGTCTCCAGCCTTGTAGAAAGGAGACAAGCCACTGCAAGACAGGCCCCTGGACTCCATTGTCAGTGAGGCAGTGGATCAGTAGCTGATGGTCGACCATGTTGAATGCAGCCAACAGATCCAACAATAACAGCACTGCCAATCCGCCCGAATCCAGATGCCTCCAGAGGTCATCCGTGAGGGTGACCAATGCCATCTCTGTCCCATGGCCTGGGCGAAAGCCAGATTGGAAGGGATCACATCATCCAAAAAGCTGGCCAGTAATTCGCCAATTCGGCTGGATCAAAAGATGACTTTTTCAAAAGAGGATGGATCACTGCTTCCTTAAGTGCCCCTGGGAACATCCCTCTCAGAGGGACTTCTTGATGATCTCCCTTAGGGCACCTTGGAACCCCTTGTGGCCAGCTTTAATTATATTTCATCATAGACAGGATGTGACATAATGGGAGGCAAACCAGGATACTATTATGGATAGGGTTGCCAGGTCCCCCCTGGTCATCAGTGGGGGATGGGGGAGTAAAGTTGCCAGATCCAGGTTGGGGAATTCCTGGAGATTGGGGACAGAGACTGGAGAGGGCAGGAACCTAAATGGGATACAGAGTCTACCCTCCAGAGCATCCATTTTCTCCAGGGGAACTGATCTCAGTAGTCTGGAGATGAGCTGTTATTCCAGGGGATCCCCAGGTCCTACCTGGAGGCTGGCAGCCCTAGTCACTGAACTAATAAGAGATAAGTTGGTTGTCCAGGAGATTTATGAGAGTGGTGAGCAGAAGCTAAAGCCAAGTGGATGTGAGAAGAACCATGAACAAATGAGAGTGATGCAGAAAGCTCTGCTACCTGTGGGGAGTCACATGGGAGTCTATGAAACTGACCTCTGTCAGAGAAGGGGAGTAGTATGCACTAGCAGTGGTAAGCACAATGACATGTTTGGCACACATACCCTGGTCAGAGATAACTTGAGTGTGGGTGCTATGTTTAACTGTGTCACTAGAGGTGTTGGCGATCACTCAGATTTTAGCCTGGGGTAAGGCTGTGCCTAATGAGACCCAATCACATTCATGGGAGGTCTTAGATGTAACACACATCCAATTTATGCAGCCTGGAAACCTATGTTTGTACCAGGCTTCAAGTTTCATAGCCAAAGGTTTGTATTCATATGTGAATATCTGCTATCAACTAAGCATTTATGAATGTGATGATACAGCACAATATCTAATGTGAGTATCCAGAAACAAACAGTGTCAGCATTAATTCATTTTGATAGGGGAGGGATAAGCATAAGATTATCCCTTTAAAAATGAACTATTCCATAGGACAAACTCCAGACGTTACACTGTCCTATCTCTATCCATATTCATCTGACAGCAATTATTTTGCGGCTTATATTCATAATAATAAGCATAAATAAGAAATGATTCCATTAGTCAATATATTGTTCATGGTTAAGCTAGGCACAAAAGTATTATTGCCTTGTGATGGAAAAAATAATAATGCTAATGGAACAATTCATAGCCTGATTATAGTACAGTCATAATATTAAAATTCCACATTTCAGCCCAAGCACTTCATTAGCCTCATACCCTGCCTCAGATACAGCTTTTAAAATATGGGCAAGGTTATGAACAATTATGGTTTTGTATCGCTGTTATTGGTTCATGTATTCATGTAGTTTTTTCATTATATCTTCCAGCTTATTTTAAGAATGTCTATAAAGTACATGTGAAACTTCCCCCCAATATCTCCTCTGTTACAAGCCTCCTTTCCAGGCAGTTATGGGTAGGTGCCTAAGAATAGGAGCCCCAAACAGCCTTGAAATCTCAACCCTGCCCTCTGATCACACTAAAATCCTGTAGTTACACATCACCTGATTGGCTTATGGGTGGCTTCTTAAGGTCAGCTGACCACCTGCTGAATCGCCTGATATTTATGTATATAAAACTGCCTTCATGACTGAATCACAACATTTCACCATCAAAACAGGAGGGATGGGATACTGGTTAAATTGGGGGAAAGTGTGACAAATTAAGAGAAGATTTTAAATGCCTCTTTAAAAATATAAAATACTTTAAAGATACAGCCCATGCTCTTGTTCCCACCAAATTATACCATGTACAAAAATATGTTCATCATTCATATGAAAGTTAACTGCAGCTGCTCCTAGAGGACACTCCACTGCATCAATTAATGTGCCATGATAAATATGAAATTTACATCCTTCACACCAATTTAGTTACAAAATAATTAATTTGATTTCAGTGTTAAATTAACTATGGCAAGGAGGTTTTAGATTAAAGTAAAGACAGGAGGAGAGGCGAGTGGGAATGGAGGGAACCAGTGTAGCTTTGGAAAGCCTAGAGCATTTTTTGCATTGCACCTTGGAACAAACAGCTTTAACTAAAGAGTGAGTTATCCTAACTCTTTGATGACTGCATTACCAAGTCAGAGTCTTCAGGGCCTCATGAGGCTCAATGACAGAGAATATTGTAGTAGCTAGATGTAGGACACATAGAATTCCGACTTTTTGATCACGTTGTAATAAACAGCTTTAATTAACCAGACTTCCCAAGGGGATTAAAGAGAAGGGAAGAACTCTATTTTATTTCAGATTTGAACTGTTAAGCATATTCAGTCAAAGTTTACAAACAGGGTCCTTTGAGGGTTCACTTCAGTAGAAGCTGAGCGGACAGTACAGTTGATATATGTTCTTATTTGGATTCATATAGAAAGCTGCAGGCACCATCTGTGTTTGAGAGCAGTAATTAAATAGTAGTGTTCTTTTTCCCCCCTTTAGAAGCACATCTGTTGAACTGCAAGCAGGGGAAGGCGGGGGAAAGAGAAAGGTTTTATAATGATAGACCACATCTCTATACTGATTCCTTTTTTTAAAAGCAGTCTTCTATTAGATATCTGCAAATGACTGTGTTTCTCATATGCAGTGTGTTGAAGAAGTTAGGTGGGGGGGATATTTAAATTTCCTTTTCCATTTCATCACAGTTCTTTTGAGCCATGTCCCTGAATCTGCCATGGGGACTGGCACCATTGTAGATGCTGCAAGGGCACAGTTATGCAGGGGACCACATTGTGGGAGGATGAGGCGCTTCTGTCTCTCTGCACACTGTTTTTAACAGATAAAATGACTTTAAGTGGATTGTCTCAAAATTGAGTAATTAATTATAAAAGTAAATGAAGACCGTGGGCACACGGGCAGGAAAATGCGGGGGGGGGGAGCGTGGCTGTTTGCCCTGGGGCAAAATAATGCATGGTTGTGCCAGCAGACGTACCATGGAGGTCCCATGGAGGTCCCGTGGTAGGGGGAGGTGCCAAGCATACCACAATCCTGTGCCGTGGCAAAGAAGCGGCGCAGCAAACAGGTGTTTTTTCCTCCGGGCACCAAAGTGTGCGCATGCCCCATTGGGTGCTCATGCGCATCCCATGGACAGTTGAAAAAAAAACCCTTTATATGAGGGTGCATGGGCGGGTGCCGGAACTACCACCAGAAATGCAATCAGACGCCCGCCCTTGCCCCGCGGTTACCGGAAACTGGTACCTCCGAGGTACTAGTTTTTAACCGCGCATCTTCGACAGGAAGCCTCGGGTTCGCCACGGAACTCTATGCTTCCCAGATGCGGCAGTGAGATCGCGCCCAGAAAATCTGCCTATCTTCCGTCTCTCTAACATGCCTAATGCTCCATGTGACCGCAGCCAAAATGACCTTTCCAGAAGAACTTTAAAAGAAAGGATATTGCTTCTTCCTAGTGCATTAGAAAATGCAGGCTGAAATCCCAGTGATTTTTTTTCAGTATACCTGTTGTTTGCAATCTTTGTGATTCAGCAGAAACTTCCATGATAGCTGGGTGGCAAGAGAACAACATGGGTCCCAGTCACATGTGCGAGACTAGGGGGGCGGAGCGTCGGCTCGAATGGAAGCGGACGCACAGTGACAGAGCTCCTCACTAACCTCCCTCAATTGGACAAATAACCGACCCTAATCCGATTAATCTTCCTCAGGTTATGGGCAAGACCCACGGGAAAAAGCGCACGGACGTTTTGGCATCCTCAAAAGTGCTAAAATCCTTTTTAAACGGCGATAAAGCCCTTCGCGCCAAACCGAGGGCCCTAGCGTTTGAGGACAAAATGGCCGCCGAATCTTCTTCCTCACCTCCGCAATCGCAAGAGCTACTTACCACGGCTGAATTTCGGTCTAGTTTGAGCGCATTTCGAGCGGATATCTTCTCTACTCTGCAGGACATTATAAAGCCCTTGACTGACCAGATTGAAACTCTCCAATCCACAATTCAAGAAGTCGCGTCAACTGCTGAAGCGGCAATGGAGACTGAGCTGGCAAATCAGGATGGCATTAGGAGCCTTGAATCCCACGAGAAATGGGCGAAAGATAAAATCATCACTTTGGAAAATAAAATTCGCGAACGCAACTTAAAGCTTCGCGGCTTTGACGACAAGGTTGAAGAATCAACTGAGCTCTCCGTGTTTATTGCCTCCTGGATTGCCTCATCCATGAAGCTTGAAGACAACGTTGCACCGCTCATATTGAAAGCATACAGGTTAGGCTCTAAATTCTCCCACCCTTCAAGAGCGACGAGAGACGTCATAATTGAACTTGCTGACTTTCGCACCAAGCGTACAATCTTAGACTTTGCCCGTAAAGCTGGAGGCTTTAAATATAAGGACAAACCTATTCATATCTTTCCGGATGTCTCCTCTGAGGCATTGCAGCTTCGGAAAAAGCTAAAGCCTATCGCTTCTCGACTTATGGAGGCCAACGTCAGGTACAAATGGCTTCCTACGGGAGCCATGCAAATTCGGCACAATGGCAAAGCTTGGACCATCGAAGATTTAGACGGTGGTGGACTGGTTCTGAAATCGCTTCGCCTGCACGTTCCCATGGACTGTGAACGGCCATCTAACAAAAGACCCTGGGAATCCACATCGCCATTAAAGAGCAGTAAAATCCCAGTTCGCTCCTCAGTGGACAACTTACAACTCCGTTTTAATGAACGCTAACCTTCTTCTTTTCACTTTAAAAAGGGTCTTGCCTACAATTTTTCAGGGTCGTAAGTTATATTAATCTGTTTATAATCTTTGGGGGAGGGAAGGTTGAAGAGGTTAGCTCTGTCCCTTGGTCCCCTCTGGTTGGTAGGGACCTCCTCAGGAGAAGTCCTTAGGGCTTCGTTTGGGCGGGAGGGGCTGTTTGGCTCTTCTTTGCCTGAACTCAAAGGGGGTACGGTTGCACAGTGCACTATGTTTCTCTTGTTCACCTGCGTTATGTTTATCTGCACTTGTTTGACCTACTTGTTTTTCGTTCTGTTGGGTGGGGCGGGGGGAGTTGGGATGGGGGGGGTTCACAGGGGAGTGGATGGAAGGGAGGGGAGGCTGTTTTTGCTTGA
>NW_015175368.1:591226-594750 GCF_001447785.1 Gekko japonicus
TGTGTTTAAGCCGGCGTCTCAATGGCTGAAAGATTGAATGTCACTTCACTAAACTGTAACGGAGTGAATAATGTAATTAAGGCCAGGAGGATTCATGATTATTTTAAATCTCTCAAAACTGATGTGGCATTCATTATAGAATCCCACCTGAAAAATGATAACAACAGACTACTTAAATCAGCCTACTTTCCTTTTAAATTTTCAGCACACGGATCCTCCAAAGCGCGAGGTGTGCTTATCTTGATTTCGAAACATAATTCCTTTTCTGTTATAGATGTATTGCAGGATCCCAAAGGCAGGTTTCTCATGGTCAAAGGTATTCTGAATGAACGAAAAGTCACTTTGGTAGTTGCCTATGCACCAAATTCAGGCCAACTTAGCTTCGCCCGTGAACTCTTTGACACTATATCCAATTTTCAAGAGGGCTCCCTGATTATGGGGTGTGACTTGAATTACATTGTAAATTATCACTTAGATAGGAGGCGGCTCAATGTTAAACCCAAACCAATACAGACGCACAGGTTTTCACATACAGGCCTGATATCCTTGCTCCAAAAATTTAACTACACTGATGCATGGAGATTCCTTCATCCCCATGATAAAGACTTTACTTACTATTCCAATCGTTTTTGTTCATATTCTAGAATTGATTATATCATTGTCTCTAAAGACATTTGTAATAACTTGGTTTCAGCTTCTATAGAACCCAAGTGTTGGTCGGATCATGCGGCCGTATGTTGTCAATTAGACTTGAAACAAGCTTCACATAGAGCATTCTCTTGGAGATTTGATAACTTTCTATTAAAGAACCCTGAGGTTGTTGCTCAAATTAATCAGGAAACGGAAGAATTTTTTAAACTCAATAACACAAACGACTCTTCAATTGACGTGATTTGGGACACCTACAAAGCCTTTTTAAGAGGCAAACTTATCTCTATTTCTGCCGCAATCCGTAAAAAAACTAAAGCCTTAAAGCAAAATCTGCTAGATGCTATTCATCTATTGGAAAACGAACACAAAAAAACATGTAACCCTAAACTACTTAAGCGGTTGGAAGTGGAACGACAAAAACTACGTGCCCTTGAAGCAAGCTCGATATCTAAGCGCCTCCTCTATCTCAAGCAAAACTATTGGACTGCCAGCCCGCGTGCGCTAAAATTTTTGAACTGGAGAGTTAAACAAAAACAAGGCGACTTAGGCATTAAAAGCATTAGGGATCATACCGGAAAATTATTAACAACAACTCACACCATCGCCCAGGAATTTATGACTCACTTCTCCAAAATCTACTCTTCATCTGATCCATCTTTACAAAACATAGATTCTTTTCTTAAATCTAACCAGTCCATTAAGATCTTATCTGACCTACACAAAGATTTTCTTGATCACCCAATTGATGAAACAGAGTTAATTCAAGCCATTAAATCCATGAAACTTAACAAATCTCCTGGTGTTGATGGTTATACATCAGAATTTTACAGGAATTTTTCTTCATCTCTCTCTTCTACTCTCTTGAATCTCTTCAACTCAATTTTAGATAATGGCCCCATTCCTAAAACTTGGAACCTTGCTAAAATCATCTTGCTGCACAAAAAAGACAGGGATCCAGAATTGGTGGGATCCTATCGTCCCATTTCGTTACTAAATAACGATTACAAACTATTTGCTAATATACTTACCAAAAGATTAAACCAAATTATTGCAGAATATGTGGACATTGACCAGACTGGGTTTATCCCACAGCGGGACATGATGGATAATATCCGCAAAGCGATTAATATTATTCATTGTTATAAACAAAATGCTGAAGTGGAATCATGTGCCCTCTCGATTGATATAGAGAGGGCGTTTGACTCGGTTGAGCATGCATATCTCTTGAAACTGTTGAACCATATGAATTTTGGTACCAAATTCATCCATGTAATCAGCTCTATTTACAGCTCACCCTTATTTCTACTTCGTATAAATGGTTTAAATTCTTCTCCTCAGCCTATGACCAGAGGCACCAGACAGGGATGTCCCCTTTCTCCTTTATTATTTAATTTAGCCATCGAACCTCTAGCCCATCTCCTCAGACGTGATTCAAGTTGGACAGGCCTCTCTCTTAACGACAAAGCTGTTAAAATTAGCATGTTTGCGGATGACATAATCTTATTTATTTCTTGTCCCAAAAAAGCCTTTTTCTTTATAGAACAACACCTTCATATGTTCGGTCTCATTTCCGGCCTTAAGGTTAATGATGAGAAAACACTGCTATTCCCAATTCATCTAAGGCAGGAATCGAAGGCATTTATTCAGCTTCACTTCAAATATAAATGGGTCTCCACCTCCTTTAAATATCTTGGGGTCCACATCCCTCTAGATCTGTCTCAATTGCTATCTCTTAATCATCTATTCATTTCCAGTCAAATTTCTACCCTGCTTAAAGCATGGTCCCAACACCATTTCACCTTATTAGAACGCATCAGAATCATAAAAGCTTTTATCCTCCCCAAAATAATTTTTATCTTCAGAGCTCTTCCAATTTGTGTCCCAAACTCTTTGATTAAAAAATGGCAAAAAGAAATAACTGATTTTATTTGGAATTTCAAGAAACCGCGTATAAATTTTTTCACCATCACCAGAACAAAGAAACAAGGAGGCCTAGCTGTGCCCAATGTACAACTTTATTATGATTCTATAGTTCTCTCTAACCTAATCAAACAGTATCACACTGAATATCTCGCCGATTGGAAAACCTTGGAAGATAGTTACTTTCCAACAAAATCTTTTCACGAAGCATTATGGAACTACAGACACTATAACGGTTTTAAGAAAGTATCCAATTTTTTTATTCCAGCCACTTTTAAGACTTGGATTAAATACAACAATCTGTTGGCCCCATCTTTATCGTCACTATCGAACTTTACCGGCCAATCTTGGTTCAAGCCAGCAAGGCATCATGGTTCCTTTACAACTTGGAGAAAATTACACCTCACCAGGTTTATTGACATCACATCTCATGGACACCTCAAACCAAAATCTTTTTTGGAAGGGTCCTCCGGTTTGAGGATTCCGTGGTTTGAATACTTTCAGGTTAGACATCTTATCGATTCTCCTAGATGTAACAACTTGCGTTTAAAACTTACGGAGTTTGAGAAACTTTTGAATAATGATGCAACTTCTTTGAAAGGCTTGATTTCCTTAGTTTATTCTATATTATCGAATCTTCACCATCCGCAGCTCTTAAATTATCAAAAAACATGGCACAAGGACTTGTCAACTGAGTTAAACTCTGATCAGTGGGATCAGATCTGGAGCTCTTCGGCATTCTCCTCCCCATGTTTAAATATTCAACTTCAATCTTATAAACTTATGGCAAGGTGGTACAAAACCCCACTACAACTAACGCACATTAACAAGTCAATTTCTCCCCATTGCTGGAAGGGCTGTGGCCAAGTTGGGACTTACTTCCACCTTTGGTGGTCCTGCCCAGTTATTACACACTTCTGGAGCATAATCCTTAAAGAAATCACCACCATCAC
>NW_015175368.1:594782-610034 GCF_001447785.1 Gekko japonicus
TCACAAATCCCTAAACATACACATAGCCTTATAGTTACATTGTTAGCCGCTGCCAAGATACTTATAGCCTCTAAATGGAAATCTAATGCAATACCCAAGCTTTCTGATTGGTACAACAAATCCTGGGACTATTTCGTGTTCGATAAAATAACGGTAGAATTGGAACATCCGGAAATTGACCGCCATAAATCAGTTTTTGTTAAAAAATGGTCACCATTTGTTCTTAAAATTTTGGGTCATGTGGATTTCTCTAAAATCAATATTGTGAATACATCTGATGTTTCTTTAATCGTTTCTGGGTAAATTTGTTAAGCCTTTGTCTTTGCCTGTACATGTTTGAAATCATATGTTTAATATGCCTAAGACAGTATTCATTTACACTTAATTTCGCATTAGTTATAGTTGTTATAGCTTTGTATTTCATGTTTATTGTGATCTATTGTATGCGCTTGTTATTCCACATGTTAATCTTGTAATTTTATTGCAAAATTTTCAATAAAATTTGTTTAAAAAAAAAAAAAAAAACATCTGCGAGACTATTTAACCCGGAGGAAATTGACCCTCAGTTGCACGATCACACAGTTCTTTGAAGCTGCGGGTGTAGCCTGCCACTGCATGATCAGACGCAATCACGGGTGAGTTGGGTTTTCTTTTTGCTGTTTGTTTTCGATTTGCTTAAACAGAGGATCAATGAATCGCATCTCCACACTGAGGGCTTCCTACGGCAGTATGCGATGATGCACATACTGAGAAGGGGGGAAAACAATGGCATGGAGTCGGGATGGCCTGATCAGACTATTCTGACGCCATAAGAGCATGCTGGAGTGATCACACAGGGGAATGTCCGTCTGTGGCCCATAGCAACCCATTTGATACTGGACTTTCCCCGATATTTTTTAACTCCACTTCTTCAGCGGAGCGAGACGGGTTGCCGATGGGTGCGGGATGCTTGCCAGATGTTCCCATGTGATCGCACCCTTAAAATCCGCCCGGCATTCATGCCTATCACACAGCTAATTCTGTGTGTGATCGGGATCATGTTTAGGCATATTATTTTTTAAATTTTCCAGTAACATATGATCACCTCATGAGGAAGCAGTTCCTATTCTTCTGAGTGCTCATCAAGAGCACTGAATGCAGGCCCAGCTTTGGTATTTTTAATAAGCATGAATTTTCATCAAATGAAAATTCAGCTGTGTACAAGAGCTGTACGTCCTGCCTGTTAAAGTGGAAGGGCAATGTTCATGATTGCACATGAGCACTCATAACAGGAGATTCTTTGTCTGAATGATAGCCAGTAAAGATCTAAAACTCCTCTTGAACAATTTGGTACCTGTGGCTTATACATTCCATCCACTCCAATATTACCAAAGAGGAACACTGTACAGAACTGAATGGGAAAAAAAGTACTAAGAAGCACCACACCATATAATTATAATGGACAGGATATGTTACCCATTGAAGAATACTCAGGATAGTGATATCAATAGAAATTATGATTGTCAGTACACAAGTACAATACTATGCACTTTTTTTTGCTGTCAAGTGACAGCTGACTTATGGCAACACCATAGGGTTTTCAAAGTAAGAGATGTTCAGAAGCGGTTTGCCATTGGCTACCTATACATGTTACAATCCTGGTATTCCTTGGAGGTCTCCTATCCAAATACTAGCTAGAGCCAACCTTGCTTAGCTTCTGAGATCTGACAATATCTGACTAGCCTGAACTATCCAGGTGAGAACATGTACTAATTATATATTCAAAAAGAGTCCATCATAAACAAGACAGGTATTCATTGTACTATCCTGTTTTGAAATATACCTTCATCAGAAGAACACAAATTGGAAAACCATCAAATGAATTTTCATGCATTAACTTTTCTACATAATTGAAACAAACAAGTGGGAACTTGCAAGGACTTGTGGGAGAGGTCTCACTTCCCCCTCTGCCACTATTTCCACTTTCCCTTTCCTGATAGTCCCATAGCCTCTCCCCTTATCCTGCTGCCTTCTCTTCTTCTAAATGGCCAACCTACCTTGATCTTCTCCCCTATCTTCAGCTGCCCCCTTGCAGCCTCTACCTAGGGCAACTAAGGCCCAGTTGTGTGGGGCCGGTTGCTGGGCTAGGCCCACTTGCATGGTAGGGAACTTTCAAGGACTTGGGGGGGTGCACATCACTTTCCCCTTTATCTCCCTCCCTACATTATTTCCTTTTTCTCTCCTCCTGGCAGCCCCCATATCCTCTTCCCTTTCTCTGCTTCATTGTTGCCTTCTTAGCCATTCACCAACCTATCTTTTATCTTCCTCAATCTTCAGCTATATTTAATATTTAGTTTCTTCATTTATGCCCCAGCTTTCTCCACAGTGGAGGCCAAGGCACATTACATCATTCTCCTCTAGGGCTGCTAGCTACAGGGTGGGATTTGGGCAGGGGAGGGACTTTAGACTTGGGGAAGGGTATGATGCCATAGAGTCCATCTTCCAAAATAGCCATTTTCTCCATGAGAAATTACCTCTGTTGCCTGAAGATCAGTTGTAGTCCTAGAAGATCTCCAGCTGCCACTTGGTGACCCTGTCTCCTCTTCTCTTTTTTTATCCTCACAACAACCCTGTTAGACAGAAGGTATGTGACTAGCCCTACATCACCAAACAACCTTCCATGGCAGACTGCTAATTTGAACCTATGTGCCCCAGACCCTAGCATTAAAGTTGTAAACTACACCACACTGGCTTTCATAGGGTGGCTGCTGTTTCATAGGTGAGTCCTGTAAGTCAGGTAGTAGCAGGTAGCCTGGTGGTTGCTGCCAGGCATGGACCAATGAGTCCTCCCTCAAAGGCCAAAACAGCCCTGGAAAGGGTCCTACCCCACCCCCTGCCTTTTAGAGACAAAAACTGAGCCTAGAATGCTGTGGTTACCTAGCAACAGCCACTAGGGGCTTCTGTTTCTTAAAGCTACAGGTGCTCCTTTTACTCTTTAAGTATCCAAAGATTTGGCCGACTTCGCTATTAAAATATAAGTTAATACACATCACTTTGTTACATAAAGACTTATAAACCAGAAAGTCTATATAGAAATAAGCTACAATAAATATATAGGTACTCACAGGCAATTGTCATAAAATAGATAATTCAAAAGAAACCATATGACCAAAGTCTTGAGTATGTGGATGCTGGATGACATACTGAGACAGGTGTTGGCTTGAATGTTTTTATATCACCACAGGATGGGTTTTGGCTCATCACAGTTAAGAGATGAAAGAAATTAATCTGTAAAGGAAGGACTTTGTTCACCACATTCATACCATGGCAACATATCTAGTGGCATGCTCAGGTATCAATCACTTGATATTGTGCTATCATTGTGCTATAACAACTGTGTGGATGAGCCAATCATTTGCTAATAATCAAAAAGAATTAGGAAGTTGGACTGCAGAAATCAGATTATTCAGTCTGACATCATGTAAACTTCATAGACAAGACAGTTTTCTGTCTATGCCTTTCAGCTGCCCCTCCAAACACATTTATTAAAACCCAACTGCCTCTTCAGCACACTCAAAGCTTAAAAGAATGTCAGAGAAAAAGGTCACATATTAACTCAACAGAATCAAGTAAAATAATCTCCAGTATCTTAAAAGCTTTACAATAGCTTCTACAGAATCTCTTTCCTTCATGAGCATTAATGCTATTTCACAATTTCACAGAGGAAACTAAAACTTTAAATTTCATGAAAGATTTTTTTACTGATTTCCTGAAAGAGTAAGGTCTGTCATATCACGGCAAACATGATAGAAAATTGGTCTGGGATGTGGGTTTTTTGATGATAAATGTTTATTCTTAAATATAATGACTTTCAGGAATAGGAAATTATTAATTTCTTTATCCAACGTACTATTAAGAAGGCATATGAAATAATGCATGCATCCATACATGTATGTATATATCTGGCTTTTAGAATGCTGATTACTCATGACATTAATCCATAACTAAAACTTTTTTTCCCTGTGCAACATCATCAGTATTAGTATATATATAGTCATGAGCGCCATTGCTAGCAGGACAAGGGACACTGGTCTGTAACTACACATTTAAGCTGCTTTCTTCCCATGCTGACTTTATGGGAAGGAGAGTAAATACTTATGGATGACTGCCTTAGGAAGGTAGATTCAATTGGGTAGCCATGTTGGTCTGAAGCAGCAGAACAAAGTTTGAGTCCAGTAGCACCTTTAAGACCAACAAAGTTTTATTCAAGGTATAAGCTTTCATATGCATGCACACTTCTGTATCTGAAGAAGTATGTGTCATGGCTCAGGTGGGGTGTCACCTGATGCTGCCACCACTCTGGGTTTAGGATCCCTTGAGAAGGCCCAGAGCACCCTCCCAAGAACTTCAGACCTCCCTTTTGGCTGAATAACAGGCGTGAGGACCAGGAAAATAGTTTATTTTATAGGAGGTCAAACAACAAGGTGCAGAATAATAACAGTAAGTGGGTGAAAAGAAAAGAAATCAAATGCCCTAATACTGTCCCTAGCTCACTATCTGAAGTGGCCTTAGACTACTAAAACCTTCTCAGGGGCTTCTAGGAGTTCTAGGCCCAGCTTCACCTGCTGCTAGCCAGGCTCCCTGGGCCTAGTAGGCCTCTGGTGGCACAGCCCAGATCATGACACCCCCCCACCAGATCAAATCATGGGGTCCTTCCCTGGATCCCCATTGATGCGGTCTGCACACGAGATTTGGGCTGTGCTTTGCTGTGTCAACTCAATTAATATTAACATAGAAAAACACAGTAATAAGTATTAACAAATGATCCACAAATGAGATAGAAAATATACACAGTAAGGTGGCTAATCATCACAAGCTCTGATAAGTTTGGTGGTTGGGAGCCCCTTCCACCACCCTGGTCATCTTTGCCACCAAAGCTTTCATGATTTCCCAGAAGCAACTTTCATTTCTTGCTTGGAGAGAGCTTTTTTCACTTCACAGTTATGTCCATCCACTTTATGTGGTCTAGCTGCCCTGGCAAACTTTGCCTCCCCCACAAAAGAATAGGTTACAAAACCAAATCCATGGGAACATTTTGTGTGTGGGTTCCTAATTACCACACAGTCAGTGAGTGTGCCCCATGTTTCAAAGTGTTCCCTTAAACTAGCATTGGTAGTTTCAGAGCTTAGGCCACAAACAAACAGCTTCCTCAACTGTTCTGGTTCCCTAGGATTCTGGCCCTTAGAAGATCTTCTCTTCTTGTCTTCGCATGTCATTTTAGGGAAGTGTTCTGACTCAGCTGCTGCTTTCAACAGCCTGCCTGCCTCTCTTTCTGTGCAGTGCTGACCATTACCTCTTTTCTGTCCTTCCTGCCATCGAAGTATGTGTTCTGCCAGATCTTCCCCTACAAACATAGCCACAGGGGTGTGTTCATATACAGCAACCTTCCATTGTCTGCTCCACCCCTCATATTGAATAGGTATCCTGGCCACCGGGAGGGCAATCCCTTTGGCATCCCACAGGCACTGCACCCATCTTTCTTCACCCAGGATGAGATACCTAGGATCCACAAGAGAGCAGTGGATGGTGGTCAACAGGGAGCCAGTGTCTCACCAGGCTGTAACACCACGCCCGTCCACAGTGACTTCCATGCGGTGGCGCCGAGGAATACATTCTGCATTGAATTCAGGAAGAGTGGGATGGGGGCCCTCTGGAATCATATGGTATGAGGGGATACTTGCCTTAGGACACTGCCTTTCAAGGTGTCCCAACTCATTGCACAAAAAACACCTTGGTGCTTTCTTCTCCACTGTTGGTGACTTCACCCCAGCACTCAAGGATACAGGTTGCTGCTCCTGGGATGGCGGTTCCATTATTTCTGACTGCTTTCTGGGTTGGGGATGGGACTTAGGGAACTCCTTCTTATGCCAGTCCAGATTAATGCGGTACCTCTGACCTCTGTAGACTTCAGCCAGTCGCTCTGCCCACCATCCTGCTTCTCGGAGGGTAGAAGGGCTCTTGTCCACCAGGGGGCACCTAATATACTCAGGAAGAAGAGTCAGGAACCGGCCAATGCACATTAGGGCCTTGACGTCAGCCAGGGTCTTGCCATCAGTGACCTCCACCCACAAGTCATAGGCTTTTTTCAGTCTGTGTATTAACTGTGGGTAGGACTCTTTCCTTTCAAGTCTGATCTTTTTGAAGCGCTTTCGGGCCCTTTGCACTCTGCTTGAAGAGCTTGTCGTCTGTTCTCTCTTCGCCTTCCATCTGCCCAGACGCTGAAGCTAGGACACCACTCAACTGCGGTCTCAGCTTTTCCATGTACAGCTCTGAGGGGACCTTGTAGTCAATACAGACTTGTTCAAAATTCTGCAGGAAGGCCTCGATGTCTTCCCCTTCCTTGAACCAGGGGTACTTCCGACAGTCCTCTTTCACCATGGCATTTGTAGGAGGTTAGCCCTTTTCTAGCGTAGCCATCTGAAGCTCATGTGCCAGCCTCATTTTCTCCCTTTCTAGCTCCATCTTAGCTGCAATCTCTTTCTCCTCTCTCTGTATTCTAGCTGCAGTCCCTTTCTCCTCTCATTGCATTCTAGCTGCAGTCTTCTCTTGCTTGCTCTAACTCAATCTCGACCTGCTTAAGTTGCAGCTGGAGACATAAGGTCTCTTCACTCAGGGATGCCATTGCTTTCTCTGATGTGCCCTCCACTGACATGAGACCTGCAGCCCCTATTCGGGTTGGCAACAGGTGTCTGGCAACAGGCGTGTCCTCTGATTTTTCTTTCCCAGATCGAAGGAACATGCATTACCCAACTCTTCCTCACTATCCAGTTGACCTGATAACTAGAACATAAACAAAACCTTTCCAACACATCTTACCAGACCCTTACTTAGTCTTGCAAGCACCTTCAGACTGGGGCTTCCTTAAGCCCAGAATATATATATTCTCCCTGCCATGGCCAAATGGCACTCTGCCTCACCAGGGTCCAAAATTAGTTCATCCCACCACTACAGCCACCATGTCATGGCTCAGGTGGGGTGTCACCTGACGCTGCCACCACTCTGGGTTTAGGATCCCTTAAGAAGGCCCAGAGCACCCTCCCAAGACCTTCAGACCTCCCTTTTGGCTGAATAACAGGCGTGAGGACCAGGCAGAGTACAACAAGGAAAATAGTTTATGTTATAAGAGGTCAAACAACAAGGTGCAGAATAATAACAGTAAGTGGGTGAAAAGAAATCAAATGCCCTAATGTGTCTAAATATATACTGTCCCTAGCTCACTATCTGGCCTTAGACTACTCACCCTTTCCTCAAGATGAGGGTCTCTTCTAGGGCTCCCAAATCTCACCAAATTGCGGCGGGAGATCAGCATGTCTTTGCAGAATCCGTGCCACGGGGATGGCGAGACGCGTTGCACTTCCATCACCAGGACATGACGCTATGCGTCGCTCTGGTAACGGGGCTGTTTGGAGCTTCGTTGCCAGAGTGATGCGTAGCGTCATGTCCTGGCGATGGCGGGTGCAACGCATCTCACTGTCCCCACAGCACGGATTCTGCAAAGACACACGATCCCCCCCCCCACGACTTGGCAACCCTAGTCTCTTCCCTGTAGCAGCCTTCCTTCTGGCTCTGCCCTCTGGGAAGAAGCTTTTCCTGCTGCACCAGATCTTTTGTTCCAAGCCCTCCTCTTTTCCTATTGGTCAATTTTGGCTCCAAAACCTCTCAGGGGCTTCTGGGAGTTGTAGGCCCAGCCTCACCTACTGCTAGCTAGGCTCTCTGGGCCTAGTAGGCCTCTGGTGGCATAGCCCAGATCATGACAGTATGCATGCACCAAAAGCTTATACCTAAATAAAACTTTGTTGGTTTTAAAGATGCCACTGGACTCAAACTTTGTTCTGCTTTAGGAAGGATTCATGAAACCTCACTAGTAATATAAAGAGTTACAACATGATAACCCTATATTTGTTGATGTAGTGCCTCATTTAGTGCCTCATTTTCAAACACCCTTTCAATGAGAGATGGGACAAGTTTTCTAATGTTTCCTTTTGATGCAAAGAACGTTGGCAAACACCGGAGGAGAAAATCAAAGTTTTCAAGTTGCTCATGGGAAGAAAGCAGCTTTTGCAGCCTCAGAGACATGAAATCCTTGAAGAAGCACCAAAGACCATTTATGAGAAATTACACTGCCTTGGTTGAAAAAACTGCAAAGTCTTTGCATTCAGACAAGTTTGAAGAATAGGGGGAAATTGAAAAGCTTGTTGGAGCCTTCACATTCAAGTTGTTTAAGGGGTAGCTTCAGAGGTAGTTTCATTTAGCTGTGTTACTACTTTAAAATCAATGAATGGGATGTGGTTGAGTTGTATTTCAGTTATATTTATCAACCTTGAAGGGATAACTAATCTGAATGAAATGACTTGCAAAAATTAGAAGGATATGAGGAAGTTTTGAAATCAGCGGTGTTCTGATGCTTTGTCTGTTTCTTGATACAGTTTCTGTTTACAGTGTGAATGGCCTGGAGAGACAGAGGAAAGACTGAGTCAGCAAGTATGTTCCTAGTGACATGCCATGCCATCCAAACATGCCCAGTACTCTCACACAATGTTGCCATCACCAGCATCATCCATGATATGTATTTCTGTACACAGCATTTTCTTCTAGGTGGGGGCTGAACACATAAATAGGAACATTCAGCCTAGATATCATCTCCTAAGAGCAATTGCTGCTGGGAAATCAGCCCGATGTGTGCCGCGGCCCCCACCCCACTTGCAAAAAGACCCTGGTGACAGCCCCTCTCCCTCCCCGACAAAAGAGTTAAAGGGCTCTCCAGTTGATTGGTGGGCCATGGGAGGGAGAGGGGTGATTGTGAGTGGCCATGGGTTGGGGGTGGGGCTTGGGGTGTCCCCACACACTCCTGGAACACCCCCAGAACACCCCCCAAATTCCCCCACCAGAGTGATGAGGGGACCTGTCAACCCTAGGTCATGAGCAGAAAGCTGATTTATCAACAGGCTGTTTGGCTGCTTGCAAGCAGCTCAGCCCTCTTTTGCAGATTCCTTTTTGTGCATTAAAGAAGTAGAGTATTATTAATTAATCAATTAATATTTCATGCATACATGTTATTAATCAGCTTGATAGAACCCCTAGTTTCTTATGGCTGTTCTCCACTTGGCAGCCAGCAATGGACAAATGAATCAGGACAGCAGTAATTACAAATGAACAATATATATTTTAAAAGCCTTGCTGTTTATTGCTCAATCCATGTTATCATCAAGCTGATCTCACACAAGAATATTTTCTCACAGCTTTATGGAGATTATAGCACCCCCCCATGCCATTTTATTATCTAACCTGATGATCCATGATCCTGTGGGAGAATCAATTTTACTTACTCTTCAAGTGTAAAAGTAGCTTACAAGGCAAAGGAAATGAAACTGAAACACTACAACAACTGTGCAGCAAGGTAAGATCTGAAGCACAGCAAGCCAGTGATCATATATGTAGCTGGATGTTATGTCCGCTGACCACCACCAGGGGCCAGCGAATACTCCCAAGCTTGACTCTGTAGGAACAAGGGGGACTAGGCTCCTAGTCTCTCCACTTGGGAACCAATAGGACCGTGGCGGGAGATTTGAACCCACCAACGGGACCTAGGGAAGTGTACCCAGGTGAGTATATAGTTGGCCAGCCAGCCAGCAGTTGTTGTCTTTGTTGTGTACTAGTAAACCATGCTGATAACTACATCAGTCTCAGTGGTTTTTACATGCGACTAACCCACTACACTTCACTGGATGTGTTGCACTTGCCTGCGCTTAACTTGTCCGCCACCATGAAGATAGCAGCAACCCTAAGGTGATGGGAGTAGCAACTCAACTGCTTCTTAAAAATACCTCCACCTGTGCTGTGTAATTGCTATTGAAAGCAAATTTTACAAAAACATCATGAGTCTCCATTATTCTCTTTCTCTCATTCCAAGGATACCCAAAGTGGTAATATTACCCCTGCAACTTCTCATCCCTCACAAAAGTGGGAAGTATGTGACACGATCTTTGCAATTACCCTTAGTTATAAACCTTGAATGAATAGTCCAATAAAAAGTCTTTATTTAATCAGCCAATACATCCATGCATAATATTGAGTTTCAGTGTCAATAATATAGTTTAAATTATAGTCTGTTATTAAAGGAAAATAAAAGTTTTAAAATAATTTGCTAACAAGGGATGATCATCAGCTGGTTTTAATAGTTTGAATTAGATTTGTAAAGACAGTTAAGCCCTGCAAATTAAGTTCTCAAAATGTTTCAATTAAGGAAAATTACTAATGATTTCAATACCTTACAAAGGTTGCCGTTATGTTCCCCTGGAAAAAACAGTATTGGGTTGCACTTTTGCCTTCACATTTTGCACTTTTCTCTTAATGAAACAGGTTTTCTTTCATTTTATGATAACATCAAATGTACAATCCTTCTTTAAGCAAATGCACCTATGTATGTACAGAAGGATCTTCATAAAACCGTTCCCTTCCCCAGTTTGCTGGCTGCTCACATGCATTTACAACATCCTGGTCTTCAACCAAAACAGGAGACAAGACTCTTCCTTAGTCATTTCTTTTTAATTAAGCCCAGGGGTCATTTCGTAGAAAAAGAGCTAGGGGGACTCATTAGCATAACTCATTAGCATATGCCACACCCCCTGACATCACCGGAAGTGTGTCCTCCCCACAGCCGGCGGCGACCTCCAGCGGGCACCAGCAGGGAGCTCCAGGCCCCGCCCTCCCGCACCTCACCCGGGGGGTTGGCGTCCCCCCGCGTCCCCCCCCAAATGACCCCTGATTAAGCCCAGGGTGGATATGTATTTGTATGAGCGGCTGCCTAAGTGTTACATGAAAACATGTTTATTAGAGACCATAACCAGTGTTTTTAATAACTCTATTTTGTTTTTTTAGAAAGATTACTTTGATACAGGGATATTTGGAGCAGAAAAGCAGAATAGAAAGGGGATTTTTACTCAGTTCCCTACTTTACCTTTTTCACTCCATGGAGTAGCAAATGGGATACTGTAAATTATGCAGTGAACAAGTTCAGCATGGCCTGTTTAAAAGCTGTGATTCCTTGACCCCGGTCACACGCGAGGATTTGGGCCAGGAGAGGGACGGATCGGGGGCGGAGCAAACGGGCATGATCCCACCGCAACATCTGGGAAGCGTTGTGCGACCATCCACGATCCAGCCCTTCCGACGATAACCCGCAGCAAAAAAGAACCACCTACCGAGGTGGTTCTTTCCGAAAGGTCGCATCAAAGCCGGCCATGGGATCGCCGGCATGTTCTTCCGCCGGCTCATCCCCGGCTCCTGGCCGAACTGCGCATGCTCAGACATGCGCAGTTCAGCAGCCTCCCGTGGCTTTCTCCCCGGTCTCCCCAGCATCTGATCATGCCGGGGAGCAAGTGCACGGCGGCTCACGGGATCTGTATGATCCCACTGCCGCGTGCCTATTTTGGTACGGCTTTTAAAAGCCGCACTTTGCCCATCCTTTTTTTCCCTTGTGTGGCAGGGACCCTTGTTTGCTTAGCCTCTCATCTGCTCACCTTGCTATCATCCACCTTGAGTAGATGTCAAACAGCTGTGTGGCAATGCACTAGCTATAGTATGTCAGGATAATTTCTTCCCTCCCTTGGAAGCCTCATGTGCTGCTTCACTGTAGATGAAACTGATTCTCTCCTATTGACTTGGATGGTTGGGTCGGATAATTAAATGATGTGTGAAGTACTGTCAAGTCACAGCTGACTTATGGAGTCTCCAGAAAGGAGCTTCCAAGATAACTGAGGAGGAGGAGGAGGAGGAGAGGTTTGCCATTGCCTTCCTCTGTAGAGTCTTCCTTGACAGCCTCCCTTCTGAGTACCAACCCTGCTTAGCTTCCAAGATCTGATAAGACTGGGCTATCCCATGTTGCCTTCCCTCTATTAAATGATATGGAGACTACTAATTTGACATAAGGCTATCTAAAAATACACATGCATAAGATGAGCACAGACTTAAATGAAGGGTTTTTTTTAAAAAAAATACTGTGTCTATAATAACTAATTGATCAGCTGATTTGCTCACTATTTATACAATTGGCTGCCAAACAGCAAGGAGCCACAAGACGTCTATGAAGTAACAAGGAAACTAGGACTCCCATTGGCCTGTGTGACAATGTGCATGCATGAAATACTGCTGATTCCCCATCTTTGGGTACTTGAGGGTGAGGATTTGCAGGGGACATGCCCAGCTCACTTCTTGTGGCAGGTGAAACCACACAGTGGCCTATGCTCTTGTGAAATCCCACATAGTGCCATCTCATGGTATCCCCCAGCAGGCAGGCTGGGGTGGTTTGTACTTTGGCTGGCAGATAGGTTGCTTGATGCCCAGAACTGTTGTCTTTAAGCTGTGCCAAGGCTCCGTCAGCTGTAACCAGTAAAAGTTGTGGCCACTTTTACCCCAGTAAGTTGTCTGTTCTCCCTTTTCATACTTGGGGGGGGGGGGCTTGCCTCACCATCCTCCTGTCTCCCTTTGGATGCTAGACCACAACAGGAGACTTTCCTTTTAGCTCCCATTGAGGAAACATCTACAGCCATTAAAGGTCATTAATACTCTTTTGTCAAACTAACATCATATGGCAGTTTATGAAAACTGACAGGTCTATGTACTACTCCCAAGTAGCATTCTTTCAACAATGTATAACCAATGTAAGGAATAATCTTTTGTAAGGAAATGCAAATTTATATCTACTGTCTATTTATCATGCATGTCCAGATCCTTTATTATTAGTTTTTGTAGGAGCCTCTCTCCTTTTTTCATGACTGTGCTTTTATAAGCAGCTTGACACCCAGAAATAAAGACTCCTCCTTCCATTTGTTCCACTCTAGGAAAATAACATGCCTTTATGCTGGACTGCTGTTGAAGGTACTGTAACATGGCTAGAACAAGGTAGATCCACGAACTTCTCCAAAACTAGTTATGAAAACGAGGTATTTTTAGAGTGAACCAAGCTGTCTTCTGCTTTGTTATCTTTAAGGATGGGAAAGATGAAATGCAAAAAAAAACCTGTTTGCCCATTTCCCAACACATTTTTAACATTTTTGTTCTTTTTCTGGACAAACTACCAAACGTCTGATTAATAATAATTTAATCAATAATAGCTGAAATATCACACTCTAATGGTAATTCAGTCTCCAGCAAAGGGAACCTGTTTCAGTCTTCCTATGACTAACCTACTTAATGAAAATTGATGTCTTCAGAATTGTGGGGTTTGCTTCATTCTGTCACATGCTGTGACCCTCCAAACAACTGTCTTGAACAGTTAGCATTTCTTTTGTTGGGTGTATTTTGTGTTCAATGACTGTGGCATTAAAGAAATAAAAATGAGTATTTTCATGGTAGATTCATTTTTTTTAATTGTGTTTTGAAATTGTTACCCACCTTAAGCTTAGAAGTGTTGTACAAACAGCTGAGGAACTGTGAAGGGTTAATTCTTCACAGAAACACATAGCCTTGAGTGACAGGCTGCTCCAAGCCATCTGATTGTCTAGCATCAGCTGAGCAGAGAAAGTTTGGAAAGGGCTGCATGCTGAGGAGAGATTCAGTCAGATTTCTGCCTTAAGTGAATTCAGTCTCATTTCAGCCCTAGCTGAGAAGAGTCTAATACTGACAAAGTTGGAATTCAGACCTAACTGAGAACAGTTTAACACAGACAAAATTGGGGGAAAGTTGGCAAGGAAGTTTGGGAAGTAGGCAAAGTCTCCCATTTGGGCCAAGGTAAGGGGATAGATCTAGAGAGAGAAGAAAATTCTGTACTCATTCAAGCAGGGAATTAACTCTGAAGAGTGCAGAGATCCCTGGTTGGTGTAATTAGAAACTGCCTTTAGAGACCATAAGAGTCAGTTAGAAACTCAAGCTGAGTACTGGTGTTTTAAGAAAAAGGGGGTTGGGTACTAGAAAGAGTGTACCAGCCTTCTGGAAATGAAAGGAGTCAGAGAATACTCAAAGAAAGTGTACTGAAGTGTTGGGAAACACTGGAACAAAAGACTCTATGTCTGTGAATATAACTGTGAATGGCTTAAGAAACTCTCATTAGCCTGAAACATAAGAACTAAAGTCTGTGTATGTATAGGTTTGACCTCAGAAATTTCAACCCTCGATTTCACCTGACCTTTCTCTTCATTGGCGGAGGAGCTTAATCTCTTCTTTGCCCGTTTTGATGTGGAGCCGAAGGGGACAGCCATACTACAGCCATCTGACGTTTGCCAGCACGAGTTCTTTCCAGCAACAGGCTTGAAGATATACAGTGCTGGCTAATTAACTCGTTAGCTGGCAGGGAGCAAGGTCAAGCTTCAGTCAATACTCAGGGCTGAGAGATCATCTTGCACGCATGCGTGCATCCCGGCGTCGATCTCTCAGCTCCTGTCTCCATTGATTCCGGAGCCTGGTCACAGCTGGCGGTGAATCTGGCAGGGAATCACTGTGCTGCAGCAGAGCCTGATCCTGTGCAGGTGTTTCCTGGGAGGCTCTATCCTCCTCGTCACTTAGGGAGCTTTCTGCTACAGGAGCCAGTCTTTGCCTATAAGTCTCTGCTGCAGTATGTTCCTCAGGAGCCTGTGGTGTCAACTCCACATGCTCCTGGCTGGCAGGTGCCTCAGCAGGGTCATCAGCAGGGGCAGGCATGACATTATTGTTCCCCTGCCCAAAAAATCCACAATCAGCAGTCTAAAGGATTATAGACCAGTTGCACTCACCCCGGTTGTGATGAAGTGTTTTGAGAAATTGGTACGCAGTCACATCGTCTCATGTCTTCCATCTACACTGGATAGTCACCAGTTTGCATATAAGGCAAACAGATCCACAGAGGATGCCATCACCACTACTTTGCACACTGCTCTGTCACATCTGGAGCAGCCGGGGAGTTATGTGAGGCTGTTGTTTGTGGATTTTAGTTCTGCCTTTAATACCATCCTCCCAGATAGATTAGTGTCCCAATTGGAGGGCCTTGGACTCTCCAGCTCCATATGTTTCTGGATTTTGAACTTCTTGACAGCCCGCCCCCAGAGGGTTAGAGTAGGGTCCTATATGTCCACAGCCCTTACCCTTAATACCGGTTCTCCACAAGGCTGTGTGTTGAGCCCCTTGCTCTCTACCCTCTACACACTGGATTGTACCCCCACCCACCCCAGTAACACCATCATCAAGTTTGCTGATGACACCACTGTGGTGAGGCTCATCTCTGGGAATGATGAGTCTGCTTAT
>NW_015175368.1:610731-615042 GCF_001447785.1 Gekko japonicus
TATTAATAAAATATTTTCTTATTTTTGAATTTCAGAACACCTCAAATGCTATTTAAATAGTCTAAGTTAAAGGGTGAGCCTGATCCTTTCTGGGCTGAGCCAACAGCCGAAATATACTATGACAGAGTGGAATGGCCAGAGTTCATCAGCAAAGAAAAAGACACATTACTAGGCTGGCTCAGTAACATAAGAGAAAGAAAAACGGAGGAAAAATTGTGCCTCTGAGAGAAGGAAGAGAATGAGGCCATCATACCAATGAACACCCAATAAGTGATAAATGCTGATAGGATAATTCACAGTATACATTGTTCCCTGGATATCATATGTTCTTGATTATCTGAAATTCAGTTTCTAGCTAAGCAATCACCAGTGTGTTTCTTTTTTAAAAAAACACAACTTTTTAAAAAGTGTTTTCATTTGTTATTCAAAATGTTATTTGTTTAAATAATTCCTAACATTCAGCTGCTAGCTCTGTCACATAATTAGTATTTACCCCTTTGGTTAACTTTGATTGTTAGGCTCTTGTGTCCTGCTGATTTCTGTTTTTCCCTTCTTCTCCAGGAAACCAAAACTATGTTTTAATTTAATACAAGAAGACTAAAACTTTAAACCAAATGGCTCCTGTGTATTAAGCTCATTATCCATTCAACGGCTAGAATATAATCCCTTCTTTTCATCTGGATTTTATAAAATCTATCTCTTTGGTAGACATGAAAAGGTATGCTAGCTGGAAAATATATAAACAGAACTCAGATACATAATAAGACTGGCTGTAAGGGCCATTTTCAGTATTAAATTCTCCAACTGGTATTTTGAAAACTTACACAAGAAATTGCAGTCAGAACTAGCCATTGAGGCATGGTGTTACATGGCACTGACTTGAGCAAAGCATCTAACTTCTTTTCATCATACATCTGACAGCTATGTTATTTTTATTCTATGATGACAATGACGTTTGACCAATTCCCCACTAGAAAAAATGTTTATATGGAAACTATCAATTCCAGTAGTGTGTTATTACAGACAACAGCTAACATACAATACCAGTAAGCATACAGAGTGATTTGGAGAGCCAGAGAAATGCCAGTTTTGTTTTTACTTCCCAATAGGGTTACCAATACACTAACATTTGGTTAATCGTCTTTTAGAGGAACAAAAGGACAGGAAAAATATCCTGGATTTGATAGGTTGGCTCACCAGAGCAGGCTGCATCCTCCTCCCTCAAAGAGCCCAGCAAAGCAAGGAACTAACAGGCTTCAGATCATAGAAATGTTAGCCCTCTTGTTGACATAGTCCATTTTATTGAGATATTCCTGCTTCTTCCAGTTCCAGATCTGCAGCTGCCGCAAATTGGGGCCAGAGTTGTCCCAACATGGGGGTCACTATTTCCACTAAACAGCAAGAGCAAGTGTTAGTGAGGAGGAGCAGATAGTGGAAATGTGAAGGTTTGTGCATAAATGTGTGCAAAAGATTTACTCCCCCTTTGCCTTTCTCCCCTTTCTCCACTATAATTGTATGGGCTATATATATATGTATAGGGAAAAATTATTCTGGCATCACCCTCCCCACTCAAAAATGGTTTAACTCTTATTTTTATGGCAACTGGCCAGACAAAGAAAAAGACCTGCCAAACTAAAGATCCCCCCCCTCCCGAGTCAACTGGCAACACTGCCTCTATCAGAGCAGCAGCAAAATACTGCACACAATCTGCTATTTTTTTTCATGTTCCACTGAAGAGGTCTCTGCCTAACAATTAGGCTTCTCCTCCTGTTTTCCTTCCCTGTGATGATTCTAATTTCATTTTGTTTTTTGTTCATTATCTTGCAGAACACATCATAATTCTCTTTGGTACTTTAGGTAGTCTGATGGCTTATCCCATGTTGCTACCCAGCATTGATAAGGAATGTGGTATCATATTGGTTTCTTAGCTGATGCCCACAATGCTTTCGATGCCTTCTGTGGCTTCTGCTGCTGTGTTACCAGTGTGTACTCTAGTAGAACAGAATTATGCCTAATGAATATGGTAACAGCATGTTCTCTTCACATTTGTGGTTTGTAAGTATTTTTCTGGTACAGCTGCTCTTAATGTACTTCATAAGCCGGTGTGAAGCAATATAAAATGGCTGTTGTTATTGCCATTATAGTTATTAACAGCTCACTTTTCAGTTTCTTTTCTCCCCCTTCATCCTCTAATGGAAAGTAAAGCTGCACATACAAAACAAACCTTGCAGCATTTAGATATAACAACATCCCTAATTGCTTTGTAGGATACTGCTTGACAATAGGATACTAAAATGTGTATGAACAGCAGTTGCTGCCGCATGATTTCTCAAACTACAATTTGATCCACACCAAGCAAATGCCTACTATCTAGACATCACTTCTGTTGACCATTTGGGGTCTTTTTCACTCTCTAGTCTTCAGTTTATTTGTTTACACATGCTTGGAATGGCGGCGGGAGGAGCTCGGTGCTCAGGCTCCTACGCTTTTAGGCAACTTTAGATTGCTATGCTGGCCAGAGCGGGGTCTAAAAGCCGAGACCCCCCCTTTTTATGGGCTATGCTGGGTAACTCTCAGGTGAGGTCTGGGACATTGTATTACATCGTGAGCTTTTTGCTCCTTTTTTCCATCGGCGCGGCGCGGCCTATGAGGAACAACGGCGGCGCAGGAACCACGGCCTGAATTACAGGCTCCCCGGCTCAGCAGAGGGCTGCCCTGGGCAAGGAGAACTGTGGAGTGACGGGGGGGCCTGGGCGGGTGTAATTTTCACCACGCGAGGGGCCCCTTCGACTGCCTTCATATTGCGTCCTGTGTTTTCCCACTGGACCAGACTCCCCCTTTGCCCGGGACCTTTGCTTGGAAATTATTAAACTGGGGCGACTAGTGAGACCAGCGAACCCCATAAGAACTGTTTGAAACTACTGAGACTCACCTGGGCGTGTCATCTGGGGCCCACTGTCTGACTGGGTTGCTGACGGCTGGGTCGACCGGGCCGGCGAGGCCTCCAGGACGTGCCGCGGAACAGCGTGGGGCCCCCGGCGGCACTGGGATGGTCGATGGGCCGGCTTGGGAGCTTGCTCGGAGCTTGTGCGGTCGGCGGCTGGAGAACAGGGGCCGGGGCCCAGGAGCGGGAATTTGGCGCGGAGAGGGAGCTTGGCCGAGAGATCTGGAGAGAGATCTGGAGCCGATCGGCGGTGTGGAGGGCCTGTTGGAGCTGCACCGGCATGTTCCTGTGCTGTCCTGTGTCCTGTGTTGTCCTGTGTTCCATGTTGTCCGGTGCTGCTGTGTTGTTCTTGCGCTGCTTGGTCGAGGCCGTGTACGCCTGGAGGAGCTCGGGTTCTTTCCAGCAGTCCTGGAAGTGGCAGAGGGACGGAAGATCTGGAACACCGAGGCCCTCTGGTGGACGGCATAGGGAATCTCACCCTTGTATTCAGAGGACTGTATTCAATATAGCCCTCTGGAACACAACAAAGGAGAGAGGGCGAAGGAGTCACCAATGTGAGAATGGTGTTTTGTAGTGACTAGTTTGGCTGTTGGTGTGTGTTGGGAGTGGAATGTTGCTGGTTGGCTGGGAGTATGTATTGCTGGTTGAAGGTGATTGTTTAAGTTTTAGCTAACCTGATATTAAGGATATTAATGTTGAAGTGGTTTGTGCAGCCTTAAGGCGCTACTGAAATTGTTAGGATTGGTGACGTGTGCTGCTGCTAATCTGTAGCAGATTTGCTGTGTAGTGCATTGGTGGTTGAACCCTTGGTGGCGGCCACTAAATATTATACTAGCATGTCTGAACAACGGATTCCGGTGCTCTTGGGGAGGGGAAAGTTTAGCGGTGGGTCTAGGCAGAATGTTAATGGAAGGCCACTGAGAAACAAGAGAGCTCGGTGCCCTTCCAGCCTACGGCCCATCCCGAGGGTGGCTGGCAGTAGGGCCAGGATTGACCCCCCTCTGTCATTGGTGTTGTGTAACGCCAGGTCCATCAACAACAAAGTCACTACCTTAAGGGACTATGTGACAGACCATCAAGCGGACCTGGTGTGTGTGACCGAGACCTGGGTGAGGGATGGTGAGACCTTGGCTCTCACACAGCTGGCCTCCCCGGGTTACTCGGTCCTTCACCAATCACGGAATCGGGGGCGGGGGGGAGGGGGGGCTATTCTCGTTCGGGAGGCTTACTCCTTCAGGGCACTCCCGGCTGTGGAGATCGCGGGCATAGAATGTGTCGGCGTGCTGCTGGGGACCGAGGAGAGTTTGGCGATTTGGCTGGCGTACCGACCGCCTAATGCACCGGCCAATAGTCTGCCGTCCCTGCTG
>NW_015175368.1:616558-616753 GCF_001447785.1 Gekko japonicus
CCAGCGAAGACGGAGGTCCTGGGCTTGAGTCGGACCGGGACAGGAGTGGGGTTCCCTCTCCCGACCTTCGATGGGGTGCCTTTGGTGTCTACGTCGGGGGTTCGGAGTTTGGGGGTCCACCTGGACTCTGCCTTAACGATGGAGGCCCAGGTGGCAGCCACTGTCAAGTCCGCCTTTTTCCATCTTCGGCGGGCG
>NW_015175368.1:616838-617045 GCF_001447785.1 Gekko japonicus
AGACCACTGCAATGCTCTCTACATGGGGCTGCCTTTGTCGCAGATCCGGAGGCTGCAGCTGGTGCAGAATGCTGCGGCCAGGCTGTTAATGGGTCTCTCTAGAAGGGACCATGTTCAGCCTGTGCTGAAAGCGCTGCACTGGCTGCCAATAGCGTACCGGATCCGCTTCAAAGTGCTGGTTCTTACCTATAAAGCCTTATATGGTCT
>NW_015175368.1:617202-618583 GCF_001447785.1 Gekko japonicus
CCCGGAGGAGATCCGGGCCCTGCGGGACCTGGTGCAGTTCCGCAGGGCCTGTAAGACGGAGCTCTTCCACCAGGCCTTTGGTTAGGGGCTGCCACTGCCCCCCCGGCTATATACCATCTTGGGGGGGTTAGGGCTTAGGAGGCCGGGTAGAACTATTATTATCAATGCCTACCGGGAATGCTTGGGTTGCAGTAGGGTTGTGGTCGCCCTCTTTGGGTTTCTGAGATTCTGGAATGATTGTGGTTATTGAGCACCTTAATTGTTTTATTGGTTTTTAAATTGTATATGTCGTTTTAATTGTATGAGAGTATTGATGTTTTATTGCAAGTCTTTCTTGCCTTTGTTAGCCACCCTGAGCCCTACGGGGAAGGGCGGGGTATAAATTTAATAATAAATAAATAAATAAATAAATTATAAAATGTATATCTTACCTTTCTGCTAGTGTTGCCAGAGATTGGGAGTTTGGCACCAAAGCTCTTGTTCAGCATGGCAAAAGAGCCCAAATATATAGGAAGAACAAATTCATTATATGGTGAGACTGGGGTGGAGAAGATCTGTCCTGGTGTCTCATTGAGTACCGCAACAGAGTGAATACACTTTTTTTTTAAAAGGTGTGTGTGTAGAATTGCATTTTCCTTACTCTCCTTTTATCAGCCCAGGCTAGCCCAATCTTGCAAGATCTCGGAAGCTAAGCAGGGTCGGCCGTGGCTACTATTTGGATGGGAGACTTCCAAGGAATACCAGAGTCGTGACATGGAGGCAGACATGGCAATCCACCTCTGAATGTCTCTTGCCTTGAAAACTCTACAGGGTTGCCATAAGTCAGCTGTGACTTGACAGCGCTTTCCACCAAACAGCCTTAAGGATTTTAACCACTCCTCATAGGGCAATTGCTCTAGCCCACCTGATCATTTTGGTTGCTCTTTTATGTACCTTTTCAAGCTCTATAATATCCTTTTTCAGGTGTGGTGACACAGTATTCCAAGTGTGGCCTCACCATAGGTTTGTACATGGGCAGTATGGTATTTTATTTATTTATTCCATTCCTGACTTGCCCTCCTCTGCTAGTGCAGGCCTCAGGGTGAGTAACAACATATTATAACAACAATAATTATAAATAAATTAAGACAGCTCAACATATACAACTTTAAGTTACTAAATGTAGCAGCAGATAACACATAAAATTACAATAAATATATAACATTTTTTCACATCAGGGAAAGACCTAGTCATGCTAGGGGAAGGCCAGAGAAAGGGGGCAAAAGGAGGGCCCATCAGAGAGTTTTCATTCTTGTCTATCAAGATCCTTGGCCATAGACCTGGTGGAACAGCACTGTTTTGCAGGCCTCTCAGCAAGGGCCAAGTCTCAGCTGAAAGAGTG
>NW_015175368.1:618609-636523 GCF_001447785.1 Gekko japonicus
GGTTGAGGCTAATAGAACATTTCTTGGCCCAGGAACTATCAGTAGGTCTTTGTTTTGTGAGCGTAATGCTCTTGGGGGGATATACCAGGAGAGGCAGTCCTGAAAGTATGCAGGTCCCAGTCTGTGTAGGGCTTTAAAGGTTAAAACCAACATCTTGGACTTGAGCCAATATTCAATCTGAAGTCAGTGCAGCTGGTGGAGTAGTGGTTGAATGGGGGCTCTAACTGGAGTTCTATTGAGAACTCGCATCGCCACGTTCTGAACCAGTTGAAATTTCTGTGTCAGTCTCAATGGTAGCCTTGTGTAGAGTGAGTTACAGTAGTCCAGTCTGGAGGTGACCATTGCATGGTTCACTGTTGCTAAATTGGGGTGAGACAGGAAATTGGCTAGTTGCCTGACCTGGTACAGATGTAGATATTGTTAGTGGCTGTTTTATTTTATTTTCCTGTTCTACTTATGCCCAGCATGGAATTTGCCTTTTTTCACAGCAGCTGCACACTGAGGGGATGTTTTCATCAGACTATCCAAGATCCCATTCTTTCTTTTTGTCAGCTCACAGTCCATCAGTGTATATGTGAAGCTGGGATTTTTTGTCCTAATATGCATCACTTTAAACTTGTGCACATTAAATCTCATTTGCAATTTAAATGCCCCTTCCCCCAGTTTGGAGAGATCCTTCTGGAGTTGTTCATAATCTGCTTTGTTTTAACCATTCTAAATAATTTGGTGTCAACCTGAAACTTGGCCACCTCACTACTCACCCCCAACTCCAGGACATTTATGAACAAGTTGAAAAGCTCCAGTCCCAATCCGCTGTTCACATCCCTCCATTGAGGGATGGTCTAGTACTAATTTTAGTTTGGTTATAGCTGCTCAAACTACTAAGTTTAGTTCTGTTCCAATAGTAACAAGGGCAAATAGTTAAAAAAATACCTTTAGGTACCAACATTGTGTGACTTCTCAGAGTTGTAGCTGCTCAAACCAGTCAGGTATAGCTAATTTTAATTCTAATTTTAGTTCTATTC
Source organism: Gekko japonicus (assembly GCF_001447785.1). Taxonomy (NCBI): domain Eukaryota; kingdom Metazoa; phylum Chordata; class Lepidosauria; order Squamata; family Gekkonidae; genus Gekko; species Gekko japonicus. The sequence goes on from NW_015175368.1 coordinate 619,635, forward strand.
CAAAAGTAAGGAGTGTGCCAACAACTAATAAAGATAAATTCATAACCAAATATACAATGTGTGTTTATTAATAAGGTCCCGTTCACACGCGGCTATTTGGTCCGGGAGCGGGACAGTTCGGGGCCGGATCAAACCGGCGTGATCACACCACCACATCTGGGAAGCGTCTTGCTTCCGTGGCCGAACTGTCCCTTTCCCGGGATAAGCCGCGCCAAACTAAACCACCTATCTAGGTGGTTTAAAGGGAAGCGGCGCGGCAACCGGGGCGTTTGATCGCCGCCGCTTCCCTGCGCCGGCTCAACCCCGGCCCGGATCCGAACTGCGCATGCCCGGACATGCGCAGTTCGGCCGGCCCCCGGGTAGGGCGTGTTTTCTCCCCGGCGTTTGATCGCGCCGGGGAGAAAAGGCGGCGCGGCCGGGGGATCCGTGAGATCCCGCCGCACCGTGTCAACATTGGCGCGGCTTTTAAAAGCCGCGCCTTCAAGCGCCTTTTCCCCTGCGTGTGGCAGGGGCCTAAGTAGAATAAGATAACTCTCATGGTGAGACCAATGAGTTTCTGGTAATGGCGCTGTGACACTGAGCAGCTTTCGGATCGCTCCAGAGCTGTCCACTCCTCCTCTGCTCTTTTGGAGCCCCCCTTATCTTGGGTGGGCCCTGCTCTTCTCCTGGAGGGGGGATGAGTTGCAGGGGGCCTTGCCTAACAGCGACCTCTGTTTTAACTTTATTGCTTTTTTGATTTTGAATGTATACAGCAACATTGGGACTGTGAACATGCATATTTCTAACTCTAATCATAGCCAAGATTTCGGACTTTAAGATAAAGTTACTCCGAGTTGGTCTGCCCAAGATAGAGGCAATTAGCGGCCAGACAAGGAATGTGGGAAAGATTGATGTCTTCTCTTTTTGATTACGGTGTCAAAAACTTCATTGATAGGGACTGCCAATATCCTAAATGGTGATTAAAAGTCTTAGAAGGTGTTTAAAAGCTCCAAAGCAAGAGTTACGTTATTTGACAACAAAAATGGTGCTTGCAGAGGGAACTGAGGAGGATGAGCTGCAGGATAACATGCTTGTGGGAGAATTCACTGTTGAGCAGTTTCTGAAGTTACTGAGAGATGGAATACAGAAGGGAATACAAAAAAGGTTTGAAGAGGCTTGTGCGAATATAACTGAAAAACGACAGAGTATACAACCGGATAATGAAATTAAGGAAGAACTGATACAGCCTGAACAGAGTGTTAAGGAGGAACAAGTTTGCCACACCAATCAGCCCCTCTCCAGTATAGGAGTGGAAAAGGAGACAATGAGGTCGTTTATTAAGACAGACTTAATAAAAATGAATAAGCAGAGAAGTTCTAGCAAAGAAGAGAGAAGGGGGGAGGGAGAAGCGAAAACAGCGTGCCTGGAAGTTTAAGATGGAAAATATAAGACTGGATATAATATGGCTGAGACACAGAGGGGGGAGCATAGAAATTAATACACACAGAGAGAAAGAAAGAAGACATTGGGACTCTTTGATACAAAAATGTAAGCTACAAATTTTCAGGAAAAAATTAAGTTATTTGAAGAATGAAAGATTATTTCGGTTGATCTAAGTTTTACTGGAATTATGAACTTAGGACTTCTGTTATAATGAGATATGGTATTAAGGCACTGAAATTGTGAAAAGTTAGATATTGTGTTATAGAGAAGGAAAACTAGATATAGACTTATAGAGAAGGGGGGAAATTATTAACCTTGACGAAGAGTTAAATGCTATGCTTGTTGGAAAAATGGAATCATGGGTTTTTGGGGTGTTTTTTTTGTTTGTTTCTGTTGTTTTTGTTATGTTGTATGTATGAAGTATTTACTAGATTATTTGTAAATAAATTACTGGAAATAGCATGGCTGAAATACAGAGGGGGAAGTTTAGAAGTTTTAAAGTTAATTCACACACATATAAAATAAAATTGGTATTTGTATAAAAATGTAAGCTATAAATTTTAAGGAGAAGAAATCAAGTTATTGGAAGGATGAAAGATTAATTTTGCTGATTTATGTTTAATTGGAATTATGAATTCAGAGCTTCTGTTATAATGTGATATTGAATAAATGGTGTTAGGGCATTGAAAACTGAAAATTAGATATTACGTTACTGAGATGGAAAGCTAGATATAGAATTATAGAGAAGGGGAGGGAAATTAATTTTGATAAAGAGTCAACTTCCCATTTTAAATTTATACAAGTGAAGATTTTAGTGATATGCATTTCATAACCTGCTGGAATAAATAATGATTAAAAGGGAATATGGCAGAAAGGGGTGAGTAATTAGGTGGGAAGCTAAGCTGTTTATATATTGTAGTAAATTCATGCCACTGGTGGATATTTATTTGGGAAAACAAGTATATAATAGTAGTTACAATAAGATATTGACAAAGGATGTTGAAAATATATGGATAGGTATTCTTTAGAGTAATGAAAAAGGATATTTAGTGGTTAATGACCATCTTAGACGTTGTGAGAACCTTATCAAAAAATGTTGACTTTAAATTGTGAAGGTTAATTGGAATATATTTAGTTAAATCTTAAAAGAAGGTCTTTATTTTTAAAAAGTGTGCTCAGTTGCAATATTGTCTAGAACTAGTTGTATCACTGTATACAGGAAACAATGTTTATGTTAATGTTTATGTTTGTTTTTGTCTTTGTGTTTACGTGTGTGTCTATTATTTCTAAAAATTAAATAAAAATATTTTTTAAAAAAGATAACTCTCACGGCCCCACTTAATCAGCAATATTTTCAAACACGGTCCATGGAAACCAGCTCAACTATCAACGGTGTTATCAAAAGCAGTCCATAGAAAATGTTCCTCAACATTTTGTAAGCTCATTAGTAAATCCCAAGGCTGTGCAGTGGACGAAACAGCAATCACAGTCTGAGCCTCCAGGCCTATAGGCCAGGGGTTTTGCAGCAATTTTACACACCTACACGTGGGCTTGGATTAGAAATGAAACAGCTTTAGCAATTGCAACACAAAAAGAACTATGTGTCATAATATGTCCCTGGGAGATCTTCTATGTAGGGAGTACTATGAGGGCAATAAAGTCCAGAATTCTTGAACACAGATCTCATATTCAAAATAAGGTGGCTGATGCTTCTCTTGTTGAACATTTTATACAAATGAACCATGATGTGGATATGCTGAGATTTTTTGTAATATTTAAACATGTCAATTGTAACTACACTTTGATGGATGTTAATAAGGTCTTACTTCAACAGGAAGCGACATGGATTTTTAAGTTGAACTTTGTTTCACCATGGGATTTAAATCAAAATATGGATTTGAATAGTTATGTCTGAATGTTCATTTTTTATATTGTCTTGGATGTGGACTATGTTTGGTGTTCAGCTTTTTAGTAACAGCATAATATTTTTACTGAAGTATAGCTTTCAGAGTGTTCATTGCATATACCTGGGAAACTGCAACCAATTGAAGGTTTCATCAATTACATGAGATATGAGAGAACTATTCATAGTGAATGGATTTAGAAATTTGAAGAGTTTTATGCTGTTAGTTTGAGATTGTGAGCTATATCTGAAAGGTATGTCTATTTTTACTAAGGGCAGTATCACGGGAATGTTATGCATCATGTTATATCTGTATATTGTGTATAGTTTGTATACTCATTGCATACCATGTTTGAACATTGTCTTGATTGTAAGGAGGGCAAATAGTTAAAAGTATCTTTAGATACAAATAATGTGTAACCTCAGTGTTCTAACTGCACACATCATTCACATGTAGCTAATTTTAATTCTAATTTTAGTTCTTTCCAATAGAATGGAGGACAAATATTTTTAAAAATACCTTTAGGTACTAACATTGTGTAATCTCTCAGTGTTGTAGCTGTTCAAACTACTTAGTTGTGGTTAATTTTAGCTCTAAACAGAATCAGAGGTTCTAAACAGGATCAGAGGTTCTTGGTTCTTGGCTAGATTTACTGCAGTACAGCAAGGGTTAAACAGAGAATCAAACAAAGGACAAGGATTAAAACTGAGGGCACAGGGCTAGTTTAAACTCCAATATCACTTTGAAACTTCTTAAATCTATAGATTAAAGTAATACCAGAGACTAGGGATAGTGAGTTCACAACCTTAGGCAGGTTTCTGTAACAGAAAACAACAAAATGAACAGATAGTGTTTAAATACAGCTAACAGTTAAACTAAAGCTAAAAGTTTAAGCTAATTCTCACATTCTTTAAAGAAGGAGTTTTCCGCCACACAAGAAAACAAGCAGTTACATACCTCTTGTAACTGCTGAGGCTATTTAGCTAGTCCCCTTTAATCCACCTAGAAGAGCTAAATTAACATTTGCAATTAAATTAGCATTTGAAGTAAAAGGCAGCCTCAGAAGGAAAGGAGGTTTGAGTATCTGCCTTTCAGCACAACATATTGTTAATCAGCCATAGGCTAACTCACTCATCCTCCTTTATTGGTTAGATCCCAATCAGTGTGATTGGCACTAGTGGGGAGTAGAGTTTTGGCCCAAGCTATTTATGTAGGGTTCCTACAAGAAGGCTCCAACTCTGTGAGGAAGTAGGCCTACTTCAGTGACAGTGTCTGGAATGAGGGAATAAACAGGTGAGTTTAGCAGACCTGTGAGTTTAGCAGCAGGGTAAAGAAGCCAGGGCAGTAGTTCTCCATGTACCTAATAAGATAAGCAGACTTTCCACAAACAAATCCACATAAATAGGAAATTTCTAAAAAGAAGGATAAAGGGGGGGGGACTAATTATGAAGGTAGAATGCCAGCATGGGGATGGGGGCTATCCAGTGTATTGTACTGAGTGTAAAGTGTATGACTATCTACCAACTGGACAGAAGTCAGAGAATGAGTTCACACCCTTGAGGCCAAGGTGACTGAACTGGAGAAGCATAAGACTCTCGGGGTCTTGTTAGATGTCTCTGAGAATGGCAGCCCTGCCACTGTCAAGGAGCATGAAGGTCATGGGGAAACAGGGCACCATGCTGATGAAAGGGGGAATGTTCCCTCAAAAGGGACCCCTTCTACAGTTGGTGAGCAGGTATTCCTTCACATCAAGGATTCATCCCTTGGCAGGGAAGGGGGGGATCTTGGTAGTTGGTAATTTGATAGGTGGCAAACATGTGTACTGATTGCATGGTTACTTGCCTGCCTGGTGTGAAGGTAGTGGACATTACATGTGGTCTAGATAGGCTGGTAGACAATGCAGGGATTCTGTAAGGGAAGATCTTTTCTCACTATCTTTTAGAGTTCTTTGTGGTGGTGAAAGAACATGTGGACAAGGGTGACCCAATAGATGTTATTTACCTAGACTTCCAGAAAGCTTTTGATAAAGTTCCTCATCAAAGGCTCCTAAGTAAACTCAGTAGTCAAGATAAGAGGACAAGTCCTCTTGTGGATTAAAAACTGGCTAATTAACAGGTCACAGTGAGTGAGTATAAATGGACAGTTTTCACAGTGGAGGGGGATAAGCAGTGGGGTACTGCAAGGCTCAGTACTAAATCTGGTGCTTTTTAACTTGTCCATTAGTGATTTTGAGTTGGGAGTAAGCAGTGAAGTGGTTAAGTTTGCGATAACACTAAGTTGTTCAGGGTGATGAGAACCAGGGAAGAATGTGAGGCGCACCAAAAGGATCTGTCAAGGCTGGGCAAATGGGCATCAACATGGCAAATGATGTTCAATGTGGGCAAATGCAAAGTAATGCACATTGGAGCCAAAAATCCTAACTATAAATACATATTGATGGGGTCTGAACTGGCAGAGACAGAACAGGAGAGAGGACTTGGAGACATGGTAGATAACTCACTGAAAATATCAACTCAGTGTGTGATGGCAATAAAAAAGTCAAATGATATGCTGGAGGTTATTAGGAAGGGAATTTAAAACAAATCAACCAGTTATCATAATGCCCCTTAATGAATTGATGGTGAGGCCTCATTTGAAATCTGTGTACAGTTCTGGTTACCACACCTCAAAAAAGATATTATAGTACAGGAAAAGGCAACTAAAATGATTAAGGGGAAAGAACACTTTCCCTGTGAAGAAAGGTTAAAGAGGTTGGGGCTCTTGAGCTTGGAGAAATGATGACCGAGGGGGTGACATGACAAAGGTTTAATTTTTTTTTTTTTGCATGGGATAGAGAAGTAAATGAATGAAGCATTTTCCTCCCTTTCTCACAATACAAGAACTCATGGGCACTTGATGAAATTAATGAGCAGTAGGCTTAGAATAGATAAAAGGAACTTTTCTTAACCCAAGAGTAATTAACATGTAAAATTCACTGCTGCAGGAAGTGGTGGGCTACAAGCATGGACAACTTCAAGAGGGGGACTGGATAAACATATGGAGCAGAGGTCCATCAGTGGCTATTAGCCACAAGGTATAGATGAAACAGTATGTCTGGGGCAGTGATGCTCTGTATTCTTGGTGCTTGGGGGGGGTGCAACAGTGAGAAAGCTCTGGAGTTCGGCCTCACTGGTGGACCTCCTGATGGAACCTGCTTTTGGGGCAGTGTGTGACACAGAGTGTTGGACTGGATGGGCCATTGGCCTCATCCAACATGGCTTCTCTTATGTTCTTAGTGAACTATTTATTCCTTCTCTTTGCTTCCTGTTTTTTTAGCCCACTTCCCATTGCTCTGAAGTTTGCTCAGGAGTCTTTGCTGAGAGACTTTATCAAAATCTTTCTGGGATTCCAAATAAATGTTATCTACAGGTTCATTCCTGTCCACATTTTTATTGACACTTTCAAAGAACTCTAAAAAGTGAGACACAATTTACCTTTGCAGAAACCACATTGGTTTTTATTCAGTGGGGCTATATACTTGACAATTTTATCTATAATAATGCTTTCCACCAATTTACCTGGAACAGACATTAACTAACTGGTCTGTAATTTCTCAGCCCCCTCCTGAATCCTTTTTTTAAAATTGGGCCACCCTCCAGTCCTCTGGTACAGAGGCTGATCTTAGGGACATATTATATATCTTAGTTAGAAGATCAGCAATTTCACAGTTGAGTTCATTAAGAACTCTAGCATGGATACTATCTAGTCCTGGTGATTTGTTAGTTTGCAATTCATCTAAGTTCTAGAACTTCCTGAGCACCACTATTTGCCCAAGTGCCACATCTCCCCCTCCTGAAAACATCCATTCAGAAACAGGTATCTAGAAACTTTGCATGACCAGCACATACATTTATCCAGTCAATGTAGGGGTAATGTCACTCATTGTTACAACTACTTCTTGTGTGGATTCTTCACTGATTTCATTCTCTGTCTCTCAAGATCACCCTGAGAATTTTGTCAGGGGGCCAACAGCACATCCCCAGTACTAAATTACCTTTTGGGCCTTGTAGTTTCACCCACAGCAATTCTGTGTGGAAGTCAGCCCCTTCTAAATTTTCTATTGATATTCTCCTTGATGGACATAGCCACACCCTCTCCTGTATGCCTTTCCCTGTCATTCCTATGGAGTTTATATCCAGGGATATACCCCCATACTGCCTCTTTCTCTAGTCTTCTCTTGGGCCCTTTGGCCTCTTGATTATCTATCCTGCTTTACTTTATCCTTACTTTCTTTATTCATCCCATCTCCATTTGGGCAATAAGAAGCATTTTTCCCTTTGCCATTTAGGACAAATCTGCTTAAAGCAGAATCTTTTCAAATTCTGTTGGCTTCCCACCTGGATTCACTTTAAAAGATGCTCTGCCACCTTTTTTGTGAGCTATGTGCCAGCAGTCTGGTTACATCCTAGTTCCAGTGGAGCCCATCCCTTTTGTATAGGCCCAGTTTGTCCTAAAATGTTCCACAGTGCCTAACAAATCTTCTCTAACATAAGAACATAAGGGACGCCAATGTTGGATCAGGCCAAAGGCTCATCCAGTCCAACACTCTGTCACACAGTGGCCAAAAATACCAGGTGCCATCAGGAAGTCCACCAGTGGGGCCAGGACACCAGAAGCCCTCCCACTGTTTTTTTAAAGTATATTTATTAGGTTTTTAAACATGTGAAATACCCATCACCTAAACACCACAAGTACATAGTCAAAGCAATAACATATACATTTCTCACTATTACAGTTAAGAATTTTCACAGATCTATTCTTTCCAACGTATCTATATATCTCAACTTAAACACATTTTTATTTTAAGCATTTTCTTTTACAAGTAATAATTCAAAAAAGTTAATATTTGTTTTCTCTTTCTAGGCAAGTTTTTACATTTTAATCAATATACATTTTCCCATTTGCTCAAAGATGATATTCTATTGTATCTGCACGTTGCTACCAAGTACATCTGTTTCCTGTTCTATCTAACGTAGGAGTTATTATTGTCAAGGCCAAATTTTTACTTCCTTTACCAATTAATTTAATTTAATCTTTGACCTAATTTAATCTTTGACCTCAAGCTCATCTGCTTAACCTTTATCTAGTAAGGACATTTTATTTCACAAGAACTATAAGCCTATTTGCTTACCAACCATTTCGTTGTTTCTTTTCCTTATTTTCTATTTCCCTATTTCCTTACCCTCAACCATAGCAATTTAAGTCATATACTCTTATTTAGCACCTAATAACTTTCTCATCCTCTTTCAATACACCTTTATCCACCCAACAATATATTCCATTAATATTTTTCAACTATAATCATGGTTATTCACCTTTGAGAAATGTAATTAATTACTTAGCATATGCTCTCTTCTCCATAACACCTTCACCAACATTTTTTCTTTCCTCAAGCAGTATTAAATTTCCTTGCTATTTCATAGTATTATTTAGTCCTGTTTCTTATAAAATAATACTGTTTTAAACCTGTTTCTTCACATCTAAATGAACAAATTATTACCTCAAAATACACAATATAAATATTGAACAGTCCTATATATATATACATACAAATAATAATAATAAATAAATTTCCCATAATACATCAAAGGAAAAGAAACAACCATAAAATTACTTCATTTGGCTATTTCTTTCTAACAAATATATTATTATGACCCCACTTTTCCCTTCAAAACAAACACCTAAAGTTCCAAAAACATTTCATCCTTTAATCACATAACTTAATTTTCCCTCATAAAAAACAATAATTCATATAATTTGCCAAATAACTTGGTTTTCCCCCCTAAGAAACAATAATTCATATAGCTTGATTTTTCCCCTTGAAATTAATAGTCTTTTCTTTTTTACAATCCTTTCCAGATGACTATATTGTTTGTATGTACATGCTTCTTTTTTTACACTCTCCTCTCTCTTTTTCAGCCATGATGTTTTCACAAACTTGTGAGTGTTGTTAAATCTCATCATGCCACACTTTCCCCCCTTCTTTTGTTCTTTTTGCTCCTTTTTCCCTTTCTTTATCCTCTTTTTCTTTAAGTAATAGAATTTTATTAAGTCCTTATGGCTAGTGCTCTGCTTATAGTCATTTTGCACATTTGCCATCAATGGGGGTGGGGTCTCAGGTACACTCCTTTCCTGATACATCTCCTGTTCTTCCCCAATGTTCTGTCCATCCCGTTCAAATTTATCTCCATTTTCTATGTCCAAATGCAAGTTCTGTGTCTTTCCAAATATATTCTCCCATGCTTGTTCCATCCCTTTACGTATTCCTTCCTCCAATATTTTCCAAAACTGCTCCATCGTAAGTTCTCCAACTGCTACATCCTCATCAATCTCCTCCCCTTCGTTACTCTCTGCAGACGCCATTTTCTTGCTTAGCTGTGTAGCTTCTTTTCGTTTAATTCCACTCAAAGGATCCAGTTAATTTACAGTAAAAGCTTAGCACTTCTACCAGCACCATGTAATTCCTCGCCAGCAAAGTTATTTTTCCCCGGCAATAAACCTTAAATCCAATATTTGGCCTGTTTTCTTTTTTTGGCCGCTTCTCCTCTATTTTCTGGGCACTTACACTGGGGTTTAAGAAAAGTTCTGTTCCTTGTAATAGACTTGTAATGTACTCACTTTGTATTCTTTGCATTCTTCATGTTACTGCTTGTGTATCCATATAATTAAAAAAAAAAGCTGGCCGCGACTAGTGCAGAACATGGCGTCCATGTCTGCTTCCCTTCTCCGCTCCTGCTTCAGGGCAAATACGGTAACACCCATGCATTTGCCGTATGCACGAGTGGCCACATCAAGCCCCCGCCACCCTACCTCCCCCCAGGAGGTTGGGCGGTGCCCTCTGTAGTCCCAGGAGTCACCAAAAAAGCCGAGAGGGAGTGGGCAGTTCAGAGCGTTCCGAAACATGCCCGCTCATCATTCCGTACCGGACTACACTCGCAGAAGCCCTCCCACTGTTGACCCCCCCAAGCACCAAGAAGACAGAGCATCACTTGCCCCAGAGTCCCTATTTATACCTTGTGGCTAATAGCCACTGATGGACCTCTGCTCCATATGCTTATCTAATTCCCTTTTGAAGCCATCCATGCTTGTAGCCACCACCACTTCCTGTGGTAGTGAATTCCATGTGTTAATCACTCTTTGGGTGAAGAAGTACTTTCTTTTATCCATTCTAACCATTGTGTCATCCACATATTGAAAATCCATGTGCCTTTCTAGCTGGCCTTGTGCATGGAACAGTTAGCATTTCAGAAAAAGCTACCTCAGAGGTCATGGATTTAAGTCTCCTACCCAGAAACTTAAATTTGGCTTTTAGGACCTCATGACCACACTTCTCCACATTATTGGTTCCAACATTCACCATAACCACTGACTGTTCTCTATTACTATCCACCTATCTCAACAACTGGTGATGTCTGCAGCCTTTGCACTGGGCAAGCAATTCATTATGCACTCCACGTGCCCATCACAAGCCCAGTTGTCCACATGTCTAATGTTAGAATATGCCCCTACCAGTGTTCCCTCTAAGCTGAGTTAGTGTGAGCTAGCTCACTGTTTTTCAGCCTCCAGCTCACAGATTTTTGTCTTCGCTCAGGAAGGATGACTCCAGAGCCAACTAATTTATGCAGTAGCCAAATTGCTTGCTCACAAATTTCATGCCAGTAGCTCACAGAGTAGAATTTTTGCTCACAGGACTCCACAGCTTAGAGGGAACATTGGCCCCTACAACAATCCACTTCCCTGAGGTTTATCCTTGGTGCAAGAGGATATATGCTTGCTTATTTATTTATTTATTTATTTATTTATTCCTTCAATTTATATACCGCTCTGACCCCAAAGGGTCTCTGAGCAGTTTACATACAGGTTCAAATACCAACTCCTTATCTAAGGCCACATAGTACACAGGGACGGGGCTGCCTACTGGCACCCAAGTAGCAGGGCTTGCTGTTTTCCAGCTTCCGGCTCCTTCTTCCAGGTGGTCTTCAGGTGTCGAGGCTCTGTCTCTGGTGTCAGGAGTAGGTCTTCCAGTCTGGTGGCTTCCTCTGGCGGTCTCGTTCTGGTGCGTGGTTCGTGACAGCTACAGCCCCGGCTAACGTCCATTTCCGGCTCCACCGCGCCTGAGCTGCATGTCACCACGCCTTCCATGACTACGCCTCCGCCTCCATCGGGTTCCACCACTCGGTGTTGTGCTCACTGGCCACCAGGGCTTGCCTCGCCAACCTTGCTGCTGCTCCGCTGCTTCACCACTTTGCCGCCTCGCCACTCCGCCGCCGCCACCGATGCCTCCACCACACACCTCACATAGAGGAGGGTGCCCCTGCCACCTAAGGGCAGGTACCCATTTATCTACTTGCCATATTTACTGCTTTCGAACTGCTGGGTGGGCGGGAGCTGGGACTAGGGCCGGGAGCTCACCCCGGCCGCGGTGGGTCTCGAACAGCCGTAATGGCTATTCCCTGATGTTATAGCAGGCGTTTTACCGCCTGCACCACCACTCCCCTTATGCACCAAGGAAAGGGCCTCTTCTAAGAGTTCATGTCCCCTTTCCTTATAGCAACTATCACCCAATGTAGGGTACTTCTTTCATTAGAAAAAAAGAGTATAGGTACATGTTAGCGCATTAAAAATTGGCTCATAGAATGATTCTCATGGAGCTCTGTGGGGATTTGCCCACACACACTGCTTTCAGGGAATGTAGAAATGAGACTCCATGAAACCCTGACTATATGAGGCTAGGGGGAAAGGGTAGGGATGCCAGGCTCCAGGTGGGACCTGGGGATCCCCTGGAATTATATCTTATTTCCAGACTACAGAGATCAGTTCCCCTGGAAAAAATGGATGCTTTGGAGGGTGGAGGCTATGGCATTGTACCCTACTGAGGTCCCTGTCCTCTCCAGGCTCCACTCTCAAATCTCCAACAGTTTCCTAACCTGGATTTGGCAACTCTATCCCCTACTGGTGGTCAGGGAGGACCTGTCAACTCTAAGCATACTCATCTCCAGTTTACAGACTTTTCTACTGCTTCAGACTCACTGTTAATGAGTAATGTGGTACTCACTGGTTGTCTAGGCTTCCTTCATGTTAGAATTAGGAGGAAACCTTTTTCACAGTGAAGGCTTGCATTATTAAAAATTGGTCTTTAAACAACTAGGCACTGCAGGAATAATTCATGCTGCTAGCATGTATGTAGGGTCAACTGATGTGTACACCCTGAAGCATCTAATGATGAAGAGAGATTTCCAAACCCAGCTCCTATTGGGCCGGTACAGATCTATCAAATGCTAGTTGCTTTGGTCCCATATTGCAGGAGGAGGTGAAACTTAATATCTCTTAACACAGTTTTTTTGCAGGGCAGGATAAAGCCAACAGTTGCACTAACAGGAGTTTGAAGCCAGAATGGGGATTCCAAAAGGACTGGTAGACAGGAGAATTTCAGAAGAATTTTATGATGGAGATCCGCCTTAAGTAAATCTAATTTAAGCACATTTCTGTGATTCCTCTTTATCTTGGGTATGGGGAAAATGATTATTGCTGTGCTGAACCCTTTTGCATTTCTGCACAGCTCCATGAAAACAAACCTTTTTAGATTTATTTATTTAGTGCTTGACCCTGTGCTTTGTCTCAGGAGTGGTAGACATTATTTTCCTCTCCTCTATTTTATCCTCACAATAACTCTGTAGACAAGACTGAAAGTAAACGACTGACCCAAAGTCACTGACAGTGCACTCTTAAGCAAAGTTACACCCTTCTAAGGGTGTTGTAACTTTGCAATGTAAGTTTCATGGCAAGCAGCATCTTGAACCTTCATCACCCCATTCATAATCCACTACTCTTAACTACTGCACCATGATTTTGGTTCTTTTCATGTACTCTGCTCTCCTTAGATCTTTTGAATCCTTAAGGATTTTATCACCATTCAAAAAAAGACAGATTTTTTTAAAGACAGTGCCTAGATAAGAAAATAAGCAAAAAAAAATCTGCCTAAATTTTTAAGCAAAATGTTTAGAGAGAACAATGTCTTTATATATCAGCAACAGGTAACTCACATTCTAAAAGTAAGACTCAGCTTCCACTTTTATTTTTAATACTAGTCTTGAATTTTCTTATGTTCTGTCATCTACTCAGACTCTGGAGTAGTTTTATTCATATTAAGGATTAATCCTAAAGTGGTGTGGGTGTGTTAAGTGCCACCAAGTAATTTCTGACTTATGGCAACCCTATGAATTAATATCCCCCAAACGTCCTATTATTAACATCTAGGAATGGGCACAAACTGGGAAAATGTGATTCGTTTCGTGGCTCATGGTGTGCCCCATTCATGAACCATGGACTGCCACAAACTTTTAGCTCATTAACTAAAACTACTGAACAGCCCCCTAGCATGCTAGAGACACCAAAGTCACAGGGCATCTCTGGCTGACATTCCTGTATCTGTCCTCCAAGTTTGGTGAGGATTGGATTTATGGAGTCTGAGTTATGCCCCCCACCAAAGAATGTGCCCCTAGGAAAGTGCTTTGTGAAGTCATTTCTGCAGAAAGCACTTTCCTGGGGTAACCTTCTTTGGGGGACTGTAACTCAGACTCTGTAAATCCAATTCTCACCAAACTTGGAGGGCCAGTAGAGGGGAATCAGCCAGAGATGCCCTGTGACTTTGGTGTCTCTACCTGTTCTGTTCTATACCCTTCTGAATCTCTTAAACCTGTACCTGTCAAAATGACTTCTTTCACCAAACTCACAAGGGACCTCCCAAAGACGATCCTCTACACACCCTCAAAGTTGTTGCTTTAAAGGTTTGTAAACATTTGATTAGGTAGAGACAGTCTGTCTGAAAAAGTATCCATTCATGAACCAGCATGCACTTCCACAAACAGCTTGAAAGTTCATGGAAAGTTTGTGTCAGTTGATCAGCAACAAACTTGACTTCACAAAGCACAACCCCCCCCCCAAAAAAAATTAATCTTGAACTTTAGTTTGTGAGCTGGTTCATGCCCATCCCTGTTAACAATCTTGGTCAGGTCTTACAAATTGAGGACTGTGACTTCCTTGATTATGTCAATCTATTTTGGGTCTTCCTCTTTTCCTGCTGCCTAACTTTTCCTAGCATTATATCAATGACTCTTGTTTTCTCATAATGTGACCAAACATAAAGTGCTGCTGCTTATAAATATTGTAAATTATGCCATATTAGATTTCATTGATAGTGATGGTGAGGCAGAGTTGCCTCTGAGGACATTAAGATCTTTAGTCCTGAGAGCAAGGGGCTAGAATGTGCATCATATAAGCAATTATCCATCCCAAAGCCACCGATGGAATTAATATCCAAGTAACCTAGCAGTTCGAAAGCAAGAAACTGCAAGTAGATAAATAGGTACTGCTTCGGCATCTAGTCATGCTGGCCACATAACCACGGAGACGTCTTGGACAGCTCTGGAAATGGAGATGAGCACTGCCCCCTACAGTCGAATTCGACTGGCTTTTGAGCAAGGAAAACCTAAGAGAAGCATATGAATTGGGAAGGGGTGGTGTTAATATTGTATTTTTAAAATATAAGTTTCTTTGGCGATCTTATGGTTGAAAAGTTGAATTTAAATCTAATGAACAGATACCTTGCATACATTCAAAATTAAGTTGCAAAAAAGGAGCATGTTTTCAGAGCATTTATTGTGGTTGACTGTAATAACGTTATCAGTGCAGGATGATTATTTACTCTTATTTCTTCAGGCAAATGGAATTGTTCTCTTGGATTGCAATGCTAGTACAATTTTTGCTGTGTGCAACTTGGAATACTTAGCTTTGGTCCTTGTTTATTATCATGATTTAATCTTGGCTATCATCATGGCATATTCTGTGTTCATGCCTGAAATAATGCAAATTTATCCTTATCATAGAAAAAACCTGAATAATCTGTAACATAATTATAGCAAAGTTATAATTATAAGGTGATAACATAATCTTTCAGGAAGATAAATGGTGAAGAGGGTATGAAGTCATGGGCAGAAAATGACAAAGTACGGATGATTCAAGAGAAAGTAGCTGAACCTATAGCTTATCCAATAGCTTCAGGGTTTTTCTCCCTAACTTGATAAATTTGTTGAAGAAGGGGAAAAAATGAAGTGTCAAATAAGAATGGAACACAGGTCTGAATTGGCAAGCTGGACATACATGTAATAGAGTAAATTAGATGGGAACACCACAGACTAAGTTCAAGTTGACCCGGAAATTGACTTTCAACAGTCTGCCTCTGAGAAAGTTACTGTAAGCTTTTCCCTAACTTAGTTCTGCAAAAATAGATATGAATGGCAGAAATAAGTTTTCACTTCACAAAAGTACTCAAAGTTCCCTTTCAAAAGAATGGAGATACTTATTCATCCCTAAAGAAATCATTCATAAAGAATAATTCAAATATATAGCTTAAGCTTTAAGTCAGTACTGGTATACTGTGATCTCAAAATTAAGTACAAAAATTATAGTTGATTTTAACCTAGGACTGTTGTGGTTGACAGTCATGGCAGCAATTGCATGAGAAGTGAAAAGACTTGTGCACAGATTTTCAAACCTCCCACATGATTTGTCTAAATTTTAGTCCAAATGTCTGGATGGTCTAAGCTACAATCAACTACATTTGAAACACTCATAGAATCAGAGTTGGAAGGGCCATATAGGCCATCTAGTCCAACCCCCTCCTCAATGCAGGATCAGCCTAGAGCAACCTTGGCAAGTGTTTGTCCAGCCACTGCTTAAAGACTGCCAGTGAAGGGAAGCTCACCACCTCCCTAGGCATCTGATTCCACTGTTGCACAACTCTTACTGTTTGTTTGTTTATTTACTAGCAGTAAAGCCCATTGTGAAAGCAATACAACGAGATCTAGAAAGATGTGATTTGTAATGAATGCATAGGCTGGAAGGAAGTAAAGTACCTCCTGGAGTTTTGGGGGGTGGATTCTGTACAGGGCAGCATTGGGCGGGGGGGGGCGGAAGCAGGTATAATGTCATAGGGTCTACCCTCCAAAGCAGCCATTTTCTCCAGGGGAACTGATCTCTGTCATCTGGAGATCAATTGTAACAGTGGGAGATCTCCAGGTCCCACCTGGAGATTGGCAACCCTAGGGGAAAGTCAGCTGCACAGCAGGGGGTTGAAGAGAATGGTTTGATGGCTGCTGGGCCAAGATTGGCAACAATAGTTCCCCAGGAGCCCCATCGTAAATGCACCAAACAATTCCTAAAGATTTTCCGAAACACTACTCTGTCGATAAATTGCAACAGTTTGAATGAGCACCAAAGCTTTAAGAGCTCTCCAGCTGTCACCTGGAGACTGGCAACAGCTTGTCTGGAGTGTGGGCAGTATGGCATTGTATCTGTCTGAGGTCCCCCTCTTCCGCCTCCTCCTCAGACCCCACCCTCAGCAGGCTTCATCCCTAAAATATCCTGGAAGTTTCCAACCTGGAGTTGGCAACCCTATGTCCTGGAGTTCGAACCTGGAGTTGGCAACCATCAGCCAACGTTTATCTGCCTGTCTGTCTTTACAAC